>NC_081786.1:28461915-28762693 GCF_963082965.1 Carassius carassius | reverse complement strand
TGAAGCTGACATATGCTGCAATGCCTTTTCACACCTCCATGCTAAATGACAAAGGCTAGCTCTATTACTTGTACAGTAATTATGACTAGAAGTCATTTAAAGGAGACTTATTATTATTTTTTACATTTTTGTAGTAGAAGTATCTGGCATCCCCGGAATGTGTATGTGAAGTTAAAAGTAAAAAAAAAAATCATGAAGAAAAATAATCACAAAAATAAAACAAGTAATTTAAAAACTTTGAAAATGATTTAAAAATCGAATTAAACAGAATTTAATACAGTTTAAAAATAGAAAATGATTCTACATAAAATACAGTGCAATCAGTTCGGACATTGCACAGTGCTCATTCAATAAATGCACAGCTAAACAGATGAGTTTTAAGTCTAGATTTAAATGTGACTAGTGTTTTAGCACATTTGATCTCTTCTGGAAGCTGATTCCAACTGCGGGCGGTATAGTAACTAAAGGAGGACTCCCCTTGTTTTGTGTGAACCCTTGGTATTTCTAACTGACTCGATCCTAGTGATCTGAGTGCTCTGTTAGGTTTATATTCAGTGAACATATCTAACGCATTCTCATCCCAAGGCGTCATATACTGACCCTTTTGACATTTCGTCAACATCCTACGCATATGGCACCCTCTAGCGTCAATATGAGACACAGATTATGGGTTAGGGTTAGACCGCTAGGAGGCGTCTTCTGGCCCATTTTTATCTGCGCCTAATATTGACGCTAGAGGGTGCCATGTGCGTAGGATGTTGACGAAATGTCAAAAGGGTCAGTATATGACGCCTTGGGATGAGAACGGTCTGACATATCTGCAATATATTTCAGTCCTAGGTCATTTAGTGACTTATATAAGAGTAAAAGTACTTTAAAATCAATCCTAAATGTAACTGGAAGCCAGTGTAAGGACCTGAGGACTGGTGTGATGTGCTCAGATTTTCTGGTTCTAGTCAGAATCCTGGCAGCAGCGTTCTGGATGAGCTGCAGCTGTCTAATGGTCTTTTTGGGAAGGCCGGTGAGGAGCCCATTACAATAGTACACCCTGCTGGTGATGAAGGCATGAACAAGTTTCTCCAAGTCTTGACTGGAAACTAAACATCTAATTATTGCAATGTTTTTTAAATGATAGTATGATGATTTAGTCATTAGCATGTTTTGCTCAAACTTTCTCCATGGTATTAGAGCTGGTAAACCGTTGTTGCTTGCAAAATCAAAATGATAGCACCATGGGTATAAACTTACAGATTAAGGGGCGGTAATATTATAATGAGATCTCTTTGCCACGTCACCAAGGGAGCAAAATCAGACGTGCCTGTTTTCTCAGACACTTGCAGAAAAATCTTTTTCATGTTTCCTTGGTTGGTAGATGCACCAGGGACCTGAATATAGCACTTAAAACCTGGAAAAGTCAGATTTTCATGATGTCACCTTCAAAATATTAATTGCAATTAATCTCATCTTTGTGTAGTTACTGTAATACTAATACTGCTGAATAATACTGTAATATAACCCTTAACCCATCACTTTTAGAGGACTACAGAAAGCCTTTCTCACACAGAACAACCTCCTGGACTGCAAAAAGGCTATTTCAGAAGTGGACATTCAATTGAGATGGCCTTGCTCTCAGTTGTTGAAGCTCTAAGACTGGCAAGAGCAGAATCCAAATCTTCAATACTTATCCTGCTTGATCTGTCCGCTGCTTTTGACATGGTTAACCACCAGATCCTCCTGTCCACCCTACTGGCAAAAGGCATCTCAGGAAATGCACGTCAGTGGTTTGAGTCTTACCTCTCAGATAAATCCTTCAAAGTATCTTGGAGAGGAGAGGTGTCCAAGTCACAACATCTCACTACTGGGGTGCCTCAGGGCTCAGTTCTTGGACCACTTCTCTTCTCTGTCTACATGGCATCATTAGGTTCTGTCATTCAGAAACATGGCTTTTCATACCACTGCTATGCTGATGACACTCAACTCTACCTCTCATTCCATCCTGATGATCCGACGGTAGCTACTCGCATCTCAGCTTGTCTAACAGACATTTCTTCCTGGATGATGGACCATCACCTTCAACTCAACCTTGCCAAGACAGAACTGCTTGTGATTCCAGCAAACCCGTCCTTTCATCACAATCTACCATCAAGTTAGCCACATCAACCATAACTCCTTCAAAAACAGCTAGAAGCCTTGGAGTTATGATTGCTGATCAGCTGACTTTCTCAGACCACATTGCTAAAACTGTCCGATCCTGGAGATTTGCTTTATTCAACACCAAGAAGATCAAGCCCTTTCTTTGGGAACATGCTGCACAACTCCTTGTTCAAGCTCTTGTTCTGTCCAGGCTGGACTATTGCAATGCTCTCTTGGCAGGTCTTCCAGCCAGTTCTATCAAACCTCTACAATTAATCCAGAACGCGGCAGCAAGATTAATTTTTAAAGAGCCGAAAATAATCTGTTTATCAATTTGCACTGGCTACCAATAGCTGCTCGCATAAAACCAAGGTATTTATGCTTGCCTACAAAACGTCTCAGGTTATGAATGTAACCATGGTTCCCTGAGTAGGGAACGAGACACTGCGTCCTCTAGAGGCCGCTATGGGGAACACCTTGTCATTACCCTTGTCTGAAGCATACATCGAAAAAACACCAACTTGTAGGCCGGTGACAGCCTCTGACGTCACTACCGGCGCGACAATAAACAAGCACCGGGAGAACACATCATTCACTTCTTCGTCTGAAGCTTGCGTCCGAAGCATGGCAGGGAGCTAGAGGATGCAGTGTCTCAATCCCTACTGCGTCCTCTAGGGGGTGCTATGGGGAACAGTATATCCATGCTGCCATGCTGAGGGGAGTGCACGCCAGAATCATGGCGAGCACTAAGTACTAACTCTACCATTTCTACGGGAGTTGCCCTGGGACCTTTTTTTCGGCAGATTGCCTCCTCAAAGACATCGCGTGCGTACTCTTCACCCAAACAAATGACGCAAAGATCGCTTGTGTCATCGGGTGTCAAATAACGCTGACACGGATGCACACATTGTCTAAACGCTTGCTGGTAGTCGCCATGATATACATATGATGTTCAGACTGACCCAGTGCAGATTAAATAGAAGGTAAAGTCAGTCAGTGTCAGCTGCCAGAGCAGCAGGACGGTTTGTGTTCCTGGAGGCCTGTTGTTCACTCAGAGCACGTCTAAAGGTTAGATGGGATTCAGACAGACGTTTCTCTCTGAGATCTCCTGCAGGACGTCACAGGCTTCATCCGCTGCTTGTGTCCTGCCGGGTGATATACCTGCGTGTGACTGTGAAGTCACTGTCAGCTTGATTTGTCAGACAAAGATTTGAATTGATCACTTTTAGTGAAATAAAAGGACTCCAGCATGCATCTGTCCTTTATGAATAGTTGAGTTGTTAGGGCACAGTGAATATTACTCCAGTTCTATACGCAGTTGCTTATGAGTAAAGATGAAAGGCAATGTTTTTTGCTTTGTTATGCATCATTTCTGCAATTTGTTTGCAAGGAAAGGCTTGTTGGAGTACAAGAAAAACTTCCTTTGTTTAAATTCAGTTCACATCAAAAAATGTTGCTTTGATTGCTGGCTTTTGATCATGAAAATATTTCAGTAGAATTGTAATCATTGTTCTCATTTGGTCATTGTGAAAGTTAACTAAAACTTAAACTATATAAAAAAAATTAAATAAAGAAAAATTGAAAATTGAAATTGAAAAAGTGAAATGTTTGAAGGCATTATACTTTCTAAAGCTCTGGCAATGAATAGATATTTTAATGTATTAAGACTGTTACTATAGTGATTCATACGAGGCATAATTAATGCATAAAAATACTTTTATAAAGCCCTATATAGGCTTCGAGTGTTGCCAAAACCTTTTTTTTTTTAAATGTAAAAAAAAACAAATTACTTGACATTTTTGTTTAGTTTAACTTGATATACTATAGTAACAAAATAAAACTGAAATAAATATTACTAAAAACTACGTACACGTAAAAAAAAAACATTAAATTAATAAAAAAATTAATTGAAAACTAATAAATATCAGTGCTATCAAACGATTAATCGCATCCATTCTAAAAAAAATTTATGTGTGTGTACTGTGTATATTTATTTATGTATAAAACACACACATGTATATATTTAAGGAAAATACTGTAAGTTGTTAATATTTTAAATATATTTATATATTATAAATTATATAAATATATACATAGACATTTTTTTCGAAATACTGTGTGTGTGTGTGTGTGTGTGTGTGTGTGTGTATATATATATATATATATATTTATATATACACACACAGTATACACACACACAGTACACACATGAAAACAAAAACTTTTATTTTGGATGCGATTAATCACGATTAATCGTGTTTTTTTATTATTGAATACAATAATGGTTCAAAAAAAATGCATAGAAAAAGAAAAGAGAAACTGAGAGATGAGAAAGGAGTGGCAGGAGGAGATGTGAGGTTCTCAGGTTGCTTGTGTTGTGTTTCCTCTCTGAATCAGGCACAAAGGCTCTGCCTCCCGTCACAAAAGCCAAACTCATGTTAAGAAGCAAATGGTTGACTGTGAAAGTGTGTTAACACATGCAGCGGTCTGCGGAGGTCCCTGTGGATTTAAAGGAATGATTAGAATGCAGGGCATGATGTTATTATCATGCCAAATATCTGTACACACACAGACCTGACAGACAGAAAACAGATCTTTGTCGGAGCTAATGTTATATATTAGTTTCTGAATAACATTACACTTCTGCACATCCTCACGCAGATGGACAGTAAAGATCATTAATCAGATTGCTAGTAATAACAGAACTGCTAGTTTAATAAAAATTCAAACATTTCACGTCTTTATGCATGCCATATAGAGTTAATCAGACCAAATGAGCAAACCAGAAGAGGGGATGTCCTATTTTGCTCTGCATTTTTGTGTGGAGAGCATATGAAATCCAAGTACTTTAATGTCAAAATATGGGTGAAATATTGTGGGTAAACCTAAACACCATTTTCAGTTCCTGCAATTACGGTTTTTACATTAAGGCGAAATGCCATGAAGCTTGAACATTTCCAGCATTTTTTTTTCAAACAAAGAACTCAAAACAACGAAAACCTCAAACTCAATGTGTAATGTGCATGAGACTAAAACCAATGACTTCAGACCTTTGAGCATCTATGATGCATTTGTCTCCAACAAAATGGCAATATGTATTTCATGACATGGACTCTGATAACCGTGTGTATATATGTGTAATACCTGCTCGTGGGTTTGGTACAGCATCAGATCAGATCAGCAGTGTTGTGTGTGTTCGGCAGTGAAAGGCTTTTCAAGTGTTCCAGGGCTTTTGTTTCCCCGGACAGGAAGGAGGACACAGGAACAGTGATGTCAGGATAATTCACTGCTGCACAGTGTTGTCTTTCTCATCCTCCTGAATTTGTCCCTTGTCCAAGATTTCTTTGTCTGAAGCTCATGGAAGAACTGCTTACCTAAACAGACTCTCTCTGCTGAAGTGTTTCTGGCTTTAATTAAGGCTGTCCTCAGAGAGCAGCAGAGGAACTAAACTTGAGCTCACCTTCCTGTCGGAGTAAACCACATGCTGTCTGCCCATGGACCTTCATGTTGTGATTAATGGAAAAAATCCTGAATGTTACATTCAATTTAAACTCAATAAAATAAATAAACAGTAGTGAACCTTTATGATACCTAGCTTCACCTTTGATGATCAGATATCTGTGACTCCACCAGAATGAAGATTAAACTCTGTCGAGTCAAGCGTAATGTGACTCTGCCGTTTGTTCCTGAATGATGCTTGGCAGCAGCTGACTCTCTCAGTCCAGACAACGCATGTAACTTCACTTTCCTGACCGGAGAGAGTGGTTTCTCTCACTCGCTGAATAACCTGAGGTCCCAGTGCTTCTTTTTATCCTGTAATGAAAAAGCAAGTGCATGCTCAGTCCGGTTATAGCACTGTACAGGACTGGTACACAGTGATGCACAGTGAGGCATTAGCATGACTTTTCACATCCAAACTTTTTAAAACATCATCATCTACTCACAACAATTTCATTTTGAACACCATCGGATGACCATCTTTCTTCTGAGGAACATGAAAGAAGATATTTTAGCCATTACCTTTCACTTCTACAGAGACATTTCATTTAAATGATAATAAGTTATGATATTGTAAGAAATATTTCCAGATGATCACTTCTGGATATTAAACATTTCATCTCCAGCTACTATGCAAATATTCTGCTAGTGAACTGAATTTACTGTATGTGGTGTGTAAAGCGTAACTGTGGTTAGCCGATCATCATAACTGCAGAAAACCAGGCCTGTCACCAGCAGCCCCAGCATTCAGAGCGAGTCTAAAACACACCCAGATCCTCATCCCAAGTCTGCTTCACCATCACATTGCTCTACGTATCAAAATGGATTTTTAAAACATATTTTGGGTTTGTTGAGGGAAAACCCACTGAAAAGTATTTAGTAGTAGCCAACTGGAGAGCATCTGCTGAGCTTCAAGTGGATTGTTTTGCTGTTTAAAATCTGTTCACTAAGAGAGAAATGAAAAGGCACTCTCCTCGGTTGTGTGCATTAATTCTGTACACTCCCTCACAATAAGATTTCACTTTAACAGTGAAACACCACAGCCTGAACATCAGCTGGGGTTTTGGTCATAAAATCTAACTTGTTTTGTCTTTGCCTATGCATTCTACTGCATTGGGTGCCATTTCTGTCCAATCTGTCTATTTGAAGCGAAGGTTCACCCAAAAAGGAAAGTCTGTCATCATACTGCATATATTCATCTTAATGACTTTATTTTCTCTGTAAATATGTGTAAACGAATGCAAACGCATGTTAAATCCGTGTAGAGGTGGATTCAGAAGCCATATTTACAGAAGGTGTTGGACATTATGCAGCAGTGTACTGTGATTGTGATGAAGGGTGATTGTAGAATCACTTCTGCATTTATGTATTTGAGTTTGATAATAGTTGGTATCGATATTGTTAACTTGGACATACTGATTTTGTCAGTGTATAGTTTTTTTTGTTTTGTTTAGGGCTGTAGCTATCGAATATTTTAGTAATCGAGTATTCTACCAAAAATTCCATCGATTAATCGAGTAATCGGATAAAATGTGTTTTTGCTTAATTAAAGTGCAATATTAATTATGCAAGAGAAAATAAGACTCCTGGGTCTCTTAAAATGAACTAATTTTCCTTTTTTAGAAAAAAAATATTTTTATTTTTTAAATGCATAGAATGCAATGCATACATCAAAAATAAACATTTAATAATTACCCATTGTTTCTCTGTCTGTACTTGTACTGTGAACAATGACAATAAAGTAGACAGATG
Organism: Carassius carassius; assembly: GCF_963082965.1. Taxonomy (NCBI): domain Eukaryota; kingdom Metazoa; phylum Chordata; class Actinopteri; order Cypriniformes; family Cyprinidae; genus Carassius; species Carassius carassius. The sequence continues at coordinate 28,755,310 of NC_081786.1, read as the reverse complement.
AATTAAGTGCATTTAAGTGCCATTTTCTGAGATGCACATTAAACACATAAAACATTAATTGAATTTATCTTTTAATTATTGAAAAAAAAATTTTAGTAGTAGGCTATGTACATTCTGCTGAACAAGAGTCTTTAACCGGACTTTTATTTTGACGGGTTGACGTACCTTTACAGCTCTGTGTATGTGATGTGACGCTAGTTTTACTCAAATCAAACGGTCAAATGCTCATGAAGTGACTGTCAGAGCAGTTCTGGAGATGTTGTTCATGTGTTCACGTCTTATTTAGTGAGACAGCAGACGCTGAAATCACCGGAGCGTCACGCGCGCTTCCGTGTGTTTAATGAATGAAGCGCTTCTGCGCCATTCATTAACAGAGACACGCAGAACATGCAGGATTCATATTTAAATAGACTGTTCCGGCTTAATATTTACAGATATTAGTCCATATCGTGATTTGATGTAAGTTCAGCAAGTTTAGCAAATTCCATGCCATTCCGTGTTAAACTCTAAATTCCGTTTTTATGACTGGATTCCGCGATTCCCTCCGCGTTTTCTGCATCGCTGAAATCATAGGGCTCTAGTTGTGGTATGCCAGCTCTATCTTGCAATGGACACACACCACGACGTTCTCTTTTCGTTTGCCCGCGCCCTCAAATCAAAACACTGCTGACTCCTTGCAGTATGCGATCTCGGACGCAGCGCTTGTGTCTCCTTCCGCTTTGTGGGTGACGTAAACGCGTTGTTACATTAAAAAAAAATCATTGCGAAAGAACCTGACGTGAGATTTCAAATAAATTAAAAGAGGCTTCGAGGCAGAGGAATTTGCCTCGATCATTTTTTGTAATCGAGTTACTCGGGTTACTCGAGGAATCGTTTCAGCCCTAGTTTTGTTTTCTAGGGATGTGCCGCTTACAATAGATGAATTGTGATAGTTGAGTCATGATATGATGCATATTGCAATTTATGTTGTGTATACCTTGCAAGTTTTTGTTTGTTTTAGCTGATTTAATAACATGTAGAACACTTTGTGTGTGTGGAAGGTTTTTTTTTTTTCATTTTTGCACAATAGACTATCCAGGATATTGAGTGCATCCAGATATTTCTACAGACACATCCCTGAACTACTGTCCAGTGTGGTCACAAGTGTTGGAGGTGAAAGCAGGCGATGGATCAGAGACCCGGACACCAGTGACCTCACACAGATGGAGGGAGTTAGAGGGAGGAAAAGGGAGTGTTGCACACAGAGGCCTGAGCAAACAGTGGAGGATGAGAAATTCCTCAAGCAGTGCTCTGTGTGCCGGATGTTCCCGCTCCAGCAGAGAAGGGTGTGGTGGGATGTGTAAACACTGCTCTCTGATACGGGCTGATAGAGCTTCATATTACAGTACCACCACACCACTGCAATCCTGATCTCCGAGTAGTGCTTAAAATGTGTATGCAGTATATAGACTACCGGTCAAAAGTTCAGAATAAATAAAAAAAATTAATGTAAAAAAACATTTTTTTATAGATATATATTATGCTTACTAATGCTGATGAAAAATACTGTAAAAACAGAAATATTGTGAAATAATTATTACAATGTCAAATAACTGTTTTCTATTTGAGTATATTGTTAAAGTGTAATTTATTTCTGTGATGCGCAGCTGTATTTTTATCATCATTACTCCAGTCTTCAGTGTCACATGATCTTCAGAAATCAGTCTAATATGATGATTTGCTGCTCAGTTATCGGTTTAAAAAATTGGTTATTATTATTAATTTTTTTTTTACTGCTTTATATTTATGGCTTTTTTCTTTGATGAATAAAAAGTAATATTCAAGATGTATTTAGTCAGAATTTGATCAATTTAATACATCCTTGCTGAATAAAAGTATTATTATTATTAGAATTAGTATTATTATTAATCATAATAACTCCAAAATATAAATGGTATATCATGGTGTTAACAAAAATATTAAACAGCAAAAGATTGATAACATGTTTCTTGAGCATTTAGCTTTGAGCAATAAATGGTATTTGAACATACATTCAGATAGAAAAGTTTCCAAAGTAATGGAAATATAATTCACAATATTACTGTTTTTAACCGATTTTATTGAGCAAAAGACACTTCTATAAAAACATTAGTAATCCTAATTTTTTATCAGAATTCAAACGTATGATCCTTTTCGTTTCAGTGACCAATAAGAAGCCAGCGCAGGTGTTCCTCACGAAGGTGAAGCAGTTTGAAGGCTCGTCGTCTTTCGTCAGGAGATCACAGTGGAGCATCAGTCAGCTGCGGCAGGTCAACGGCATCGACTCCGTCCGAGTGAGTAGATGAGCTCTTGCTCCTTCAGATGCTGTCTTCTGTTTGACGCCATTGATCTTTGACTGCCTCTCCTCATCCAAAAATGTTCAGGATTGCCCAGAGTTTGACTTGATATTTGAGAATGGATCTGACCAGTGGACTGCGGGTTCAGCTGGAGAGAAGTGCATGTTTGTCCAGATCCTGCATCACACGTGTCAGCGGTTCATCCCCGAAAGAAAACCGGAGTTCATCAACTGCTCCCCCAAACTGCTGGGAGGTGAGACGTCCCGTTCAAGCTTACTGTGCACTCTCTATCACTTCACGCTACTTTTTTGGTAGGGATGCACGATATTGGATTTTTGCCGATATCCGATATTTTTCAACTCATTTTTTGGCCGATAGCCGATACCGATATATTTCCTTTTGTTTGGAAACAACACCAAGTATCTCCTGTGCAGGAATTATAAGGAATTTATTTTAAATTTGGGTTAGTTTTTTAAAAATATAATTATTTGTTAGAATTAAAAAACAACAAGTTATTTTATAATGGCGGTACATTGAAGATTTGAAAATAACTATGAATAAACTATATTTAACTGCAGCATTTTTTTTTTACTTAACATTTAATTTTAAGGTTTAAGATTTGTAATTTGTCTAAAGAAAGAGTTTGTAAAAATTCTGAAAATCTTGCACGTTACGTACACGGACAACATATTACGTATTAATGAATAACTCAGTATATATACAATTATTTTAAGGTTTTTTTTAATGTAAGCTATAGCTTCTGAAATTTAAATCAAAACAAACTCATGATTTGATGACATCAATTACTGCTTTATTTAATCAGAAACAGTGTAAATATTGTTTGTGTGTTTTGCTTTCATTTTATTAGAAGTAGGCCAACAGCGCCCGCTACGGAATTAAAACTCCTCACTGAGCGGGCTTTAGGATCGGGGGGAGACTGCTGCTGCAGGTGCTATTACTGTTTACTCTTTCATACACCAAACGCATCAATCTGTGCGTGCATTCTCAGTTTGAATGCAATGATCCAAAACTTGAATCTAATCATCATTTGGGCAAAACTGCTTCAAGAATCAGCCACACTGCTGATGTGATCTAATCGCTAGCAAACCCTGAGCACATGTGAGTTAAAGGGTTAGTTCATCGAAAGATGAAAATTATGTCATTAATGTCTTACCCTCATGTTGTTCAAAACCAGTAAAACCTCCGTTTATCTTCTGAACACAGTTTAAGTTTAAGAAAAACATCATCACAGTAGTCCATGTTTCAGTAGTCCACTCTTCCGTTTCTGTTGTGAGAGAGAGTTCAAAACATCCAAACATCCAAAACATCCAGTGAATGCACTCAGAAATGACACGGAAGAGAAGACAATGCTGAATAAAGTCGTAGTTTTTGCTATTTTTGGACCAAAATGTATTTTCGATGCTTCAAAATATTCTAACTGAGCCTCTGATGTCACATGGACTACTTTGATGATGTTTTTCTTACCTTTCTGGACATGGACAGTAGACCGTACACACAGCTTCAATGGAGGGACTGAGAGCTCTCGGACTAAATCTAAAATATCTTAAACCGTGTTCAGAAGATAAATGGAGGTCTTACTGGTTTGGAACAACATGAGGGTTATTAATGACATAATTTTGATTTTTGGGTGAACCAACCCTTTAATGTATTCCTCTTATTGGCAAGACATATATTTTCATATTGGACCGATGCCGTTTTTTACATTTAGAGCCATAATCAGTCGATACCGATATTGTTACGATAATATCGTGCATCCCTATTTATTATTTAATTATTTTTTATTAAATTTTGGGTAATACCTAAAAAGAGTTCCATCCCCTTCAGTCAGTCGATCAAATAGAGGGTCTACTGTATGCATTTGGTTTATAATGAATAATAGTGGCTGGTGAAACTATTGTTCCATTATTTCACTGCTTTGCTGTAGTAACAAAAAACAACAGCTTTTTAAAATGTTGCGTTCTGTTTTCTTGTTTCGATGTTTGATTATTGCTAACCTTATTTAAAGGTCCAAAAATGTGGTAACATACTGCAAAAAAGAAAAAACAAGCCTACAAAATTCATTTGTAAGTCGCTTTGGGTAAAAGTGTCTGTTAAATGACTAACAGTATAATATTTTTCCTAGTTGCAGGCAAAGTGTTTGTGTAATGTTCTTGATTATTGCACTGTGTTTTCTGTAGGATCACAAATCTGTTTTGTTCTGCTAATCATGAGAACTTTTAGCAAGTTTTTTTGTGTCTTTGATGTTTATAGCTTATAACTCACGGACATGATTAATGGAGGGTTTTCTTTTGCTATAATTACCCTGATACTCACTGTTTTTTTTTTTTTCAGATTATTTTCTGTTTGTTGACTTATTACTGGATGTAATTTAAAAGGGGTAACAATATATTAATGTTCTCCATGCATCCTGGTTATGCAACTACAATAATCTTGACATATGACTCAGAAATCAATTTAAAATGCCAAAAGATTCTCATTTCATGTAGCTTACAATGACATTTCTTTTAATTAATTAGGGTGCTTGTACTATACAGGTTTGCGTCAGTTTTTTTCTGCTGCCACCTTGTCTTAACATTTTTAAGTTGCAGGCATCAATGTAGCATTATATCTGTAGATTATTCACACGTGTTTAATCAGGACATGTCCTGTATTGCAGCAGCACCAATGTGAGCGCAGACAGTTCACATTTGTACTACAATTAAAGTGTTGGTGTGTCGAGGAAGGTACTGAAGCTATTTTAACTGTGTCCTGGGGGAAGAAGCTCCCTCCTTCTCTTCCCTGCCACTTATTCCTCCCACTTAATAAATAACAGCTTTTAGTGTGGCTGCTCGTCTTTATTCTTCTAGTGGCAGTCTGACTCAGTGACTGTGTTATTGTGGGAAGCAGAGTTGATGTTCCTGAGGGTCAGATGCATGGTTCTGTTGCCTGGCAGAACTCAGTGAAGCTGAGCAAACATCAATACTCCTGACTGTGAGCTTAAAGAGACATAATGAGGATGCATATAAAGATATAGAATGGTTTTTAGTCATAAGCCAGCTCATGAGGTTCCTTATAGTGGGAAAATAATCTTTAGTTTGTCAAAATGTTCTTTACACTAAAACAAAAATAGTAATTTTAAGAAATTATCATTGAAAGACTCTTTGGGGGACCAAAAAAAAAAATTTTGTATTTATTTTTTTACTAAATAGTTTTAGCGTTTGTTGTTGTTGTCGTCGTTTAGTTATTTTAGTATTTCATCTTTAAGTAAAATTGGAAAATGTTGCCTTGACTACTAGCTGAAATAAATTTAGTTTAAATTGTTTTAAGTCAATGTTTTTGAATGTGTTTTAATGGTTTATGAAGCATTTCAGAGTTTAAATGTAAAACTTTAAATGATCAGTCACATGATCCCAAAACATATAATGCATGAGCATATAGCAGCATATTTTTACATGTCAACATTGGTCACTCTCTAGTTAATGATAAGGTTAATGAGATCATGGAAGCGAGGAGATCACTCCGGTCTAAGTCTCACACCAGTGCAAAACAAATGTGGTGAAGCTGCTCAGGTGTGGGACGAAAACTGTGGACATCCACGGCACCACTGGATCTGTTTCATTATTAAGCGCCATGGACAGACGCTGGATAGAATAAATGACATGTTGTGCTCAAATGGGCTTTCATAATAATTGACATATTTGCACATACTCTGGTGGAAAAATTATTTTAATGTCTGCATGATTTTTAGCTCAGTATTGTGCTGTAGCTCTCTTGAAAGCTCTCAAGATTAATATTTTGTCAGTGGAGGCAACTACATATTACGCCATTTGTCAGTGGAAATTCACCGGTTTCTGTCTCAGTCTGTCATGCTTCCCTGGAAGTGCTTAAGTGAATATGCATTTGTGACCCTGCAGCACAAAAGCAGTCTTAAGTCTCTGCGGTATATTTGTAGCAATAGCAAACAATACATTGTATGGGTCAAAATTATAGATTTTATTTTTATGACAATACTCATTAGGATATTAAGATATTTAGAAAATGTTCTATCGTAAATATATCAAAACTTAATTTTTGATTATTAATATGCATTGCTAAGAACTTCATTTGGACATTTTTAAAGGCAATTTTCTCAGATTCCAGATTTTCAAATCTCAGCCAAATATTGTGCTACCCTAACAAACCATACATCAATGGAAAGCTTATTTATTCAGCTTTCAGATGATGTATAAATATCACTTTCAATTTATGACTGGTTTTGTGGTTCACATTTGTAGTAGGGGTGTAATGGTAAACATTTTCATACCAAGATTTTTTGGTACAGGTCTTTCGGTTCATGTGTGCTTTACAAATACAGCATTGTTTTAACCACTGCATGAGTGGAACTTTATTGGAAACTACCTGTTGTATATATTGTTACATTCGATATTCGCTCTTTGATGTGGTGTTACAGGTTGCTGTATAGACGCCTCAGTTCAGTTAAATAACATGCAGGTAAAGGGATAGTTCACCCAAAAATAAACATTCTGTCATTAATTTCTTACCTTAGTGCCATTTTGGAGAGGATCCACTGAATGCAAACAGTGTTTGCTATTCTGTATCAGCCGCAGCACACAGATACATTGTTTCCCTTGAAATCAAAGTGTAAACAATATAGAAAACATATCCTGTTGAATCAATAAAGTCGTTATTTTAGTTTTTTCATTGGGCACAAAAAATATTCTCCTAGCTTCCTAAAATTACGGTTGAACCCCTAATGTCACATGGACTATCTTAACAATCTCCTTGCTATGTTTCTGTGAGTTGATCGTGGTAGTATCATTGCTGTCTTTGGTAGGGTCAGAGAACATCTCAGGTTATGAATGTAACCATGGTTCCCTGAGTAGGGAACGAGACACTGTTGGCCAGCGACAGCCTCTGACGTCACTACCGGCGCGACAATAAACAAGCACCGGGAGAACACATCATTCACTTCTTCGTCTGAAGCTTGCATCCGAAGCATGGCAGGGAGCTAGAGGACGCAGTTTCTCGTTCCCTACTCAGGGAACTATGGTTACATTCGTAACCTGAGACAGTTCCCTTTCGAGGGAACTTCGAACTGCGTCCTCTAGGGGCCGCTATGGGGAACAGTATACCCACGCCGCCATGCTGAGGGGAGTGCAGGCCAGAATCATGGCGAACACTAAGTACCAACTCTACCATTTCCACGGAAGTTGCCCCCGGGACGTTTAGATGGCTGTCTGTGACAGTACCCCTTATGGCCAAATGCCTAAGCTACATACCCAACTTAATCGTTAGGGCCTCAGCCCAGGATAGAGCTGAAGGCTTGGAATCAGGAAAGATTCCTTTAAAGGGATACGGCTAAGAACCTAGCATTTTATACTAAGTCTTGCCTGTCACACAGGGGCTACCGCTAGCTTACGCATAAGCTTACTGAAGGAGCTGTCTCGACAGTTCTCTAGTAGCAACACCCTGTTTAGATAGGTATCCGAGGATACATAGGTGGAGTGGCGCCCAAGATGAACGGGGCTTTTACCAACTCAAGAAAGGGCACGAAGCAACCGCGCAAAGCCCTCACCATATAGGATTTTAGAAAGAATGCAGAATACTAGTGTGCAAATTTACCACAGTGTGGATTTCAGAAAGTGTGCAAAGACCATAGCATGGATCTTCAAATACTGCTAAACTACCACGAGAATCACCCAAATAGCCCCTCATCTTGAGGGAAGCGATGCTTGAGGTGTATAAACAAATACACAATGGCTGAATGAAAGCCCAAGGAACCAAGGTCTTATCATCTCAAAGGGAACGAAGCGCAGGGCGTAACCCTTACCATACAGGATTTCAGAAAATCTGCAGTCTTGCGTGCACACTTACCACTTACATGGATTTTAGAAAGTGTGCAAAGTGTTCACGTGCACACTGACCTCCATGTGGTTTTGAGAAAGTACACAAAGCTTACCATGTGTACTTAAAGGTTCCTAAGCATCGCAGAGGCGCTGAATCACACGGGAGAGGCAAGCTCAAATTTTACAAACCTCGGATGAGGGGAGCATCACCTGAGGCAGCATATACAAGAAGACTTCTGTAACTGCCACCTCCACTTCCCGGTGGATGCGACAGCACCCCTAAGCGGCCAGGAGACCCCTTGGGGTGACCTGGCCGGACATCCATGAAATTCCCTGCAGTGCTGTGCCAGGCCTGATGATCAAGGAGGCTCCCGCAGAAACCTGTGATCTCAGCCGCCTAATACCAGAACATGAAACCGGATGGCTGGTGCTGGCGAGTGTTTAGTAATCACTGTAATTGAGCACTGCAAAGGAAACTCACAGAGTTTATTAGTAGGCACGTAACCACCAGCAATTAAAAAAAAAGAAAAAAGGCCCCTGCCTCTATCCAGGTCTTTTAGCAGATCAGTCTGATATGCTTGAAGCACCAGCATTGTACTGTGATAAAGCCACAGCCTGACCTGCTACTGCGTATGCCTTGCCATTTAAGCGAGATGATTTTCTGAAGGGGCTTAGATGGCAAGGAGGGAGATTAAGAGAGGATGTTTCCCCTGCAGAAAGAAAAAAAAATATTTTTTTTTTCTACAGGGGGCATCCCCTCATAGCCGTTTTCACGCATCACCTCGATGCCGGCAGATTACTTTCATGCCGAAACCGATGGATGCGAGAAGAAAATGGCATCTTTCTTTTATTTTTGATCTCTGTATGAAGATAATGCAGAAATAAAAGGCTCACCTGAGCTGGAGGGCTATGGTCAAAAAGATGACGCTAAATAACCTCCAACAGCTCTACATACGCAGGGCAGGAGAATTGAGAAGGCTCAGCTTCAGCTTCTTCACCATCCTCAAATATCTCCTGCTTTTCCTGGGTAAAATCCCAGCAGAGCACTAACCTCAGTATCAGAAAGTGTTAAAGATATAACATCATCCTCCCGAGGCTCTCTCTCGTCCACCGGCCTTCTTTCTTTTTTTTTTCTTTTTTTTACGAGCGCGGAAGGGAAAGTCCCTCTTTAAACCATTCAGACAGATCCACCTGTATTCTCACGAGCTCATTCTGTTCCACGCCTCAACGCGGACAGGTCCTGAACCGCGGGAAGCAGATGGCTGCCTTTTTTACCTTTTTCTATCAGAAGAGAGACGAAAGAGAGCGGAGCTTTTTCCTTTGAAAAAACGCTCACAATAAACGCAGATTGCCTCCTCAAAGACATCGCGTGCGTGCTCTTCACCCAAACAAATGACGCAAAGATTGCGTGTATCATCGGGTGTCAAATAACGCAGACACGGATGCACACATTGTCCAAAGTGACGTCAGAGGCTCTCTCCGGCCAACAAGTTGGTGTTTTTTCCATGTATGCTTCAGACACGGGTCACGATGAGGTGTTCCCCATAGCGGCCCCTAGAGGATGCAGTTCGAAGTTCCCTTGAAAGGGAACTCTCAGATTCCATCAAAAGTATCTTAATTTGTGTTCTGAAGATGAATGAATGTCTTGCGGGTTTTGAGTAATTAATGACAGATTTTACATTTTTGGGTGAACTATCCCTTTAAGTGAAAAAAACATTACATTCAGTACACACATTTAAATAAAGTTTGTTGTGTGTGTTAAAAGGTGTTCTGTGGAGGTGTTTTCCTGATGGTTTCTCCTGGTGTGTGTGCAGGGAACAGTATCCTGCACGAGGCAGCAGACAGTGTGAGCAGCGCGGTGCAGAAGGCCAGTCAGGCGCTGAACGAGCGCGGCGAGAGACTGGGGCGCGTCGAGGAGAAGACGGGACAGATGAAGAACAGCGCACAGCATTTTGCCGACACTGCACACAAGGTGAAGTGTGCCACATGCCTGTCTTTTCTCTAAACCAGTATCTATCTGCAGACTTTCTAAAACTAATTCAGGTGAAAACATCTGTGCTGCCCTCATGTGGCGACTGCATGAACGAGACAGCCGCTGCTCAGAAGGGGGTTTCTTCTGCATTTATTTGATTTAAAAAATACTTAAAAAACAGTAATATTTAAAATATTATTTCAAATTGAAATAATCGTTGTGAATATATAACAAAGCTGTATTTTCAGCATCATTCCTCCAGTCTTCAGTGTCACATGATCTTCAGAAATCTGAATAATATGATGATTTACTGCTCAAGAAACATTTCTGAAACAGTTATGCTGCTTCAAGTTTTTTGTGGAAACCATAATAATATTTTAAACATTAACATAATAAATAACATTATGCATGTTTTTACGGCAACCTTTGATCAATTAAATGAATGCATCATTGCTATTGATTTTTATAAAGCACTTTTGAACGTTAGTATATGAAATTGTATTTTATTCTTTACCTTAATGCATTATCAGATATATTTTGATATATTTCATATATTCATATTTATGAAACGAGCATGCAAGGGACAGGAGATTATGTAACATGATGTATTTTTTTTCTCTCTCTCAATTCATTAGATATTTCATACTCTATTTGTACAGTAAATTTGCAGTTGGATCTTTACATTTCTCTCTCTCTCTCTCTCTTTAGCTTGCCATGAAGCACAAGTGTTAAGCCTTTGCCGCCTTTGCCATACTTTTGGAGAATCTGGTACAAATTCCTTACCCCTGCTCCCCCTCTGCTATCAGAGAGCATTATGGGACGTGCGTGAAGTATCATATGAAGGACAGTGTGTATCAACACGGCTGAGGCCTTGAAAAGATCATGCCTCCTCTACACATGGATGGGATACTTGTCACTGCAAGCTTAAACGAAGCCTTACTCCTGTGTCCTCACTCGGACTGACCTTAACTAGCATTTTAAAAGATTCATACAAAAGATCTACAATAGTTTCAAGGTTCAAATGCCTGTTGATATATGATATCCCTTCTTTTCTGTTTGCTTGATTGTTTTAACCTATTGAGTGTGAGATAAGTGCCATCGTGAAATAATTTCAGTGAGATTATTAGAGAAATATCTATTTTCTTTTGTAAAAATCCTTCTAAAGCGTTTGAAAAGAAATAGCTTTTTTAGCATTTTGCTGATTTATTTTTACTACTAAAAATAAAGTTCTGATGTTAATTTTAATGGTGCAGTGACCCGCATTTTAAATAATGTAGTTCATCTTAAATTTTGTGTTAAATCCACACAGAAGTGCCCCGAGGAAAGACCAGATTCACACCCTGAGATGTATTACGCTGCAGTTCAGGAAGAGTTGTGTCTGGATGTGTAAGTTCACGTACAGCTGAAGAATGAGAGGAGATACAGCTGATCCGGTCAGCAGTCAAAGAAAATATCACGTGGCTATGGTTAAACTAGACTACAAGTGTACTGTTCATTTCTAAACCAACTGATTTCTGCGCACCTTCAAGTACCAAACGTCTTTGCAGCAGTTTGATTTTATTTCTTTATTTTCCTGTACAGCTCAGACTACTACAGAAACATGCACTCACATACGTACAACATAAACTGACAGTCTTTTGTCTTAGGGAATATTGCAGGTTTCTGAGGAGTATAAAAAAATTAGCTCTTTTTTATTTTTTCTCAAACTTTGCTAAAAAAATATATGCAGCTATTAAAATAACATGAAACATGTAACATTAATTTTTACACATAACAAATGATGTATTGAGGTAATTTTAAGTATTACAATTTTTACAATTTTATCTGGTCAAGTAATTGTCTAATACATTTTAAACAGGTTTTGTCTTAAGAAACACACCTCTGCCAAAATCATATGGCTTATACTTCTTTATTGTATTTTGCAATGTTTTTTCCCAGTTGATTGTTTGCAAATAGATAATGAAAAAGTGACCAAAGTCTGTATAGTTCTCAGTTTTATGTTGTGCATTTAATAATCAAATGATTCATAATCATTCCCAATAAATATACATAATCATATCTGTGCATAGAACCCTGCCTTAAAATTGCATTCAGTACACTGCCTTCCTTCATATAAATCATGTCATTTGTGAGATGATTTCTAGCTTCTCTTCTGTAAAGTGGCATCAGCAGTCATATGGTTTGTCTTATGGCTGTGGAGAACAGCTCTGATGTACTGATGTCTGACTGCGTGGCTGGGGAATACTGCCAGGGACTGGCGTCATCGTCAGAGAAAAAACAGATGAATTATGAAACTGTCATGTGCATCCCAGGCCTAGATGTTCATGTTTTTCATGTTACGCTTTCATGATGAAAAACAAACCCTGTTTGCAGTGATCTGGCCATATTTTTGAGAATGTAGAATAGCATTGTCTCAGTCACTAAGTTGTAAGCCTTTTTTATTAAAGGGAATATTAAGATATTGTTTAACCTTTAAGACAATGTGCCTGTGCTACTGTGTGCTAAATGGAATAATGAATGGAAATAAATAACATCATCATATCTCTGCTCTCATAAGTACATTTGAAACACTTATTCCGATGCAAGAAGGCAGATTTAGGATTATGTGATATCAAAATGTGTGGACTTTTCCCCAGAGGCTTCTTTATTTTATTTATTTATTTTTTCTTTCTTATTTTTCTCTGTTTTGTTGGGTTTCTCAGGAGAACACAAGGGGGTTGGCTGTTCACCAAGGCCACGGTCAAGCTCTGCTTTGATTGGCCGATGGAAAAACAGGAAGTGGAGTGTAGTATATTAGATGAAGCCTTCTGTTACTGCCCGATCTGCGTACAGGTGTCGGAAATGTGCTAGTAGCTGCAGTCGTGGCCAAAAGTTTTGAGAATTACATAAAAATTGGAAATTGGAAAAGTTGCTGCTTAAGTTTTTATAATAGCAATTTGCATATACTCCAGAATGTAATGAAGAGTGATCAGATGAATTGCATAGTCCTTCTTTGCCATGAAAATTAACTTAATCCCAAAAAAACCTTTCCACTGCATTTCATTGCTGTCATTAAAGGACCTGCTGAGATCATTTCAGTAATCGTCTTGTTAACTCAGGTGAGAATGTTGAAGAGCACAAGGCTGGAGATCATTATGTAAGGCTGATTGGGTTAGAATGGCAGACTTGACATGTTAAAAGGAGGGTGATGCTTGAAATCATTGTTCTTCCATTGCTAACCATGGTGACCTGCAAAGAAACATGTGCAGCCATCATTGCGTTGCATAAAAATGGCTTCAGAGGCAAGGATATTGTGGCTACTAAGATTGCACCTAAATCAACAATTTATAGGATCATCAAGAACTTCAAGAAAAGAGGTTCAATTCTTGTAAAGAAGGCTTCAGGGCGTCCAAGAAAGTCCAGCAAGCGCCAGGATCGTCTCCTAAAGAGGATTCAGCTGCGGGATCGGAGTGCCAACAGTGCAGAGCTTGCTCAGGAATGGCAGCAGGCAGGTGTGAGTGCATCTGCACGCACAGTGAGGCCAAGACTTTTGGAAGATGGCCTGGTGTCAAGAAGGGCAGCAAAGAAGCCACTTCTCTCCAAAAAACATCAGGGACAGATTGATCTTCTGCAGAAAGTATAGTGAATGGACTGCTGAGGACTGGGGCAAAGTCATATTCTCCGATGAAGCCCCTTTCCGATTGTTTGGGGCATCTGGAAAAAGGCTTGTCCGGAGAAGAAAAGGTGAGCGCTACCATCAGTCCTGTGTCATGCCAACAGTAAAGCATCCTGACACCATTCATGTGTGGGGTTGCTTCTCATCCAAGGGAGTGGGCTCACTCACAATTCTGCCCAAAAACACAGCCATGAATAAAGAATGGTACCAAAACACCCTCCAACAGCAACTTCTTCCAACAATCCAACAACAGTTTGGTGAAGAACAATGCATTTTCCAGCACGATGGAGCACCGTGCCATAAGGTAAAAGTGATAACTAAGTGGCTCGGGGACCAGAATGTTGAAATTTTGGGTCCATGGCCTGGAAACTCCCCAGATCTTAATCCCATTGAGAACTTGTGGTCAATCCTCAAGAGGCGGGAGGACAAACAAAAACCCACTAATTCTGACAAACTCCAAGAAGTTATTATGACAGAATGGATATCTATCAGTCAGGATTTGGCCCAGAAGTTGATTGAGATGATGTCCAGTCGAATTGCAGAGGTCCTGAAAAAGAAGGGCCAACACTGCAAATACTGACTCTTTGCATAAATGTCATGTAATTGTCGATAAAAGCCTTTGAAACGTATGAAGTGCTTGTAATTATATTTCAGTACATCACAGAAACAACTGAAACAAAGATCTAAAAGCAGTTTAGCAGCAAACTTTTTGAAAACTAATATTTATGTAATTCTCAAAACTTTTGGCCACGACTGTACTTGGCTTGCATCGTTACCCATGGTGCTTCTAATTATTTGAATGTAGATGGGTTGAATAAGCATAAGAAACTCTGAAGAAACTCTGACTCTTCAGTTACCTCTTATCTGGTTATTTCTCCCCTGGTGTGGCATTTTATTTGCAGACTCCAGCTTTGCCCTCCAAGCCGTGTAGGGAAACATACAGCTTGGCAGGCAAAGGTCAGGCTTGGGGTTCCTGCATGCCATGGAGGTGTTGCAGACTACCAGCCCTGGATGAGGGTGAGGGTGTATCCCTTAAAGTAATAAAAGAGCCTCTCCCTGCCACCTGGCATGGTGTATATCATCGGCTGATCAGTGGCTACTGTGGTTGCCACAGGGAGGCGTCTGTGGCTCAATTTGACTGGAATCGAGGAGAAAAACGAGGAGGATGGATCCTCACACTGGAAGCATTCCCATAGCCTTAAAACCAGGACGCACAACTCATTCTTGTGTTACACAGCCCTGAGACGCTGCTTGGGGGAATTCAATACTTTGCCAGATATATATATATATATATGTTTTTTTTATATATTTTTTTACAACATGTCCCTTTAGGTGCTCCATAAAGTTAAGGTTTCATTGTGCAAAACTGTTTTAGACATTATTTTTGGTTAATTCTATTGTAATTACCATACATGCAGTCTATATGACATCATGATAATTGAAAGACTACACTGAATATTTGATAAAATTATGGAAAACAGGTGATCAGTTATAGGACATAAGTCTCAGTTTCCCTTATGCATGCATATCCAATGGACACAGTGTGTGTCAGCTAACCTTATGTTATGTCGATTCAGATCCCCTTGTGGTTCAATGTCTAAAGACTTGTGGTTCTTTTTGCAGTAGAGTTTATTTCTGTACTTCTCTTATCCCAGTTGTGGAATGACTGCAGCTTTGGACAAAAGTTGCTGTTGTTTTAAGTTAACACTGAAAAGTCTGACATTTAATTATTTAAACAGTTATTTAAAGACGTGAATTTACAGAGAATCATGCTTTTGGACAGACGGTGAAACTAACAGGTAAGTATTAGTATTATTAACAATATGTTCCAGATGTGCATCTATATTTATTGAAATCATTCTTTTAAAAGCAGGGGTTGAGAATTGAATTGCTCAATGCAGTATCATTCATCTGGGATCTGCTTTCTCAAGTCTCAACATCTTACAATAAGAGATTAATTGCAAGGAATTTTGTTCTTGCATGATTTATCTTTGTTTTTGCAATACATTGTTAGATCATCCCTCCATGCCAGAAATATCAGATCCAACCCGAATGCCAGATCCTGTCAGAAAATACTCGTTTTGTCTGGTAGCAGAACTAGCCAGCAAAGTTATCTAATACCCAAAACCCATTAACAGCAAGTCTTACCCAAAACTGTATTATTAACAGTCTTCTATCAGCCAAGAAGCTGACTGAGCAAAGCCAGTGAAGAGTGGAAGCAGGAGACGAAGTAATGATGATAAAAAAGCAAAGTTTATTGAATAATCTTAGTTGTGTATGTTTCAATGCTCAGACTTTATCTGACCAGCACAGATCCAACAAGTATTATAGCACCAGCAATATCAAAGGAAAACCTTTAAAAAAACCTTGAAAGGGAGACATTCTCTGATCTCTTACTCATGAAAACATACATCCCTTGAAACACACAATCATACAACCATTTAAAAATAATGTCAAAGAATATTATTATAATATATAAATGACTAATTAATGAACAAATCAATGAAATGATTAAAGAAGTGGTTTAAATAATTAGTTTTCATGATTATATGATTCAAATAATATTAAATTAATAATACATTAAATTATTAATTAGTATGCATGATTATATGATTCTAATAATACTAACTGTTTAATAATAAATATAAAATAATATTTCAAAATAATACTAATATTATTATCATTGAAATAAAATGAAAAATGATTATAAATGAATGACTGAGGAATAAATGAATACAAAAGAAGGGAAAACAACGCAAATGCATGGATGTTCTCTTAAAGCAAAACACAGTTTGCATTTGACGATGCTTGCATAAAAATCTCTTCCCCCTTATTATTAAAAGTGTGCTGTGAGTGATTGTTGACGTGTGTGCTGGAGTCACCTCTGAGCTCTACAGAGTGATTTGGCAGATGAGAGATGTGACGCAGTGGTGAGCAGCTGACATCTCTAGATCTGGATCAGGTTCCTGCTCATGCCTTTGGCTTCCTGTTGAGAGCAAAGTCAGCCGCGCTGGAGTAATCATTAACCCACTGCACACACACACTGCTGTCTGTCTGCTGCAAACACAACACCTGTGTGTGTGTGTGTGAGAGAGGAAGAGGGCAGGAGGATGCGCTTCTCCTCCAGTGATCTGTAGAGTTAAGAGATGACAAAACTAAACAAATCCAGACCGCTTTAGATCAGGTTCAGTTCAGTTCAATCAACACTCACTTTAACCTTTCTCTGTCAGCTCAAGTTTATGATTAACTATCAAACACACAATTCCCTGCCCTGCTTAATGTATTAATTACAAATGTATATACAGTAGTTTCACAAAGGGTTTGAACCGTTTTAAAAGCTCTAATGTCTAAAGTATGTATTTATAATAATTTAAATAATAAATTGGATATGATCAAAATGTAATTACATGTGCTTATGCATTAAGAGTAATTCATATCAAATAGAAATAATTATCATCTAACTCCTGACAATTAGAGACATAGGAGAGTGAAAGATGTCTCTTTGCTTGCAGCTGATTGGTCCAGTTTTAGTTTTGGTGACCCTGAACAAGACCTGCTCTGAAGCAGATTAGACATGTTAAAACCAATCCAGCTTCTTCAGCCCGACAAACTAGAGCTTTACTGGAAACACAATGCTACAAATGATGGGATGACATTTTGATGGCTGTATACCAGCATCTACCTTAGAGTAGTACTATCTCCTAAAATCTACTTTGTCCTTTATATACAGTAGAAGATGATAATGGGCCGGGCCGTGGCTGATAAACACACAGACAGTGTTCCTCACTAAATCAGAGGAGGACACGTAACACTCAGATAATGCAACACAAAACCTGAATGTGCATAACTTATGACGAAGATAAGGAAAACAGTATTGTTTAATAAGACAATCAAATGTGAAGCATCACACACCTAGAAATAGCCAAGGTAATTCATACTGTCTTCTTCAGTATCCTTACAGTAAAATGATTTCTTGTTAAAAAAAAACATTTCCTTTACTGTAAAAGGTTACCAGCAAACACACTTTTCCATTACAGTTTGTGTTATTGTTTCGATGTCATATTCATAGCAGCATGAACAAAAATGACAGAATACCACGATAAAACAGCTGATCCTGGGATGTTTTATTTAAATATGCAAACTGTGTTTAATTTAATATGCCTGACTTTGCATACATTTCTAGAACAGAAACCTGAACACTGCATTAAGCCAGGTTTATTTGATCTCTTTTTATCAGAAACGACTGTCGACAGCCAGGAAATAAACGAATAAGGTCTCCCTGGAATAAAGAGGTGTATAAATCAGCTAAACAAACTTCTGTAAAAACAGTTTATAGATAACTATAGTGTACTGTATGTACAGTAAGTGCTGCTGAGGTGGAGTTTACAGGAGGGAAGCAGTACTGTCTCGACGCTGGATGTCTGTAGTGAGTCTGTTTCTAGGGTTGGATGCATTACTATAGCTGTTGTCCGTCTGGTGACCGTGTTTTAGCGGCTCAGTACCTGAGGACAGACTGTAGATCAGCTCGATTGATCACATTCATCAGGAGACCCTGACCTTTACGTGACCTTTCTGCTGGACTGGAATACACAGTATGTTGCAGTTTGTTGTTAAAGTCGGTATGAAATCAGAATTCACAGCATCTGTTTTCAAAAAAACTATTCAATCTTCCATTATATATATATTACCTGTGGTTTTGAGTCAAAATGCCATAATCTGGTCTTTCTGGTATAGAAACAAGATATATATATATATATTGTTATAAAAACAAAAGTCAGAATTATAAAAAATAATTGTGAAATAGTTTTTACCAAGCTTGATTCTTCCTCCCAGTTTCAAGCTTATATCTTATATCTGTCCCGGTACACACTGAGCACGAGGACGGATGGGAAACCAGGGGCAGAACACACTTTCAGTACACAGTAACTAAAGGGACACACCTGAACAGAGAACACCTGGAACAAACCAAAGAAGAGCAAAATCAGACTGGAAAACACACCGGGAAACATGGCACCATTCAGACTTTTTTCTCAGAAATGCAAGAAAAGTCCGAATTGTGAGATAAAAATGTCCAATCATTTCGTCCCTTGCAAGCTCATCTTCCCTTCATCTGTCTCACTTCTGATGAGGAGTTCTGTCCCTTACCTTAATTAATACCTCACACTGATTAAAAGCTCCTGAAGTTATTATACCAATGATGGATTATGAAATCTTGCACAGATGAATCAATCACAAGGAACATGTTAAGTCATTTTGATTTCATGTTGACCTGAAGACAGCATTTGTTTCTCCTCTGTGCTTCTGTTGTTCTCCAGCGAGAGGCAGCAGTGTGGAGGAAAACACTTCCAAGTCTGCTTTCCTGCAAGGTTATGGCTCTAACTAACTCTCCTTTAGACAAGATAAGACTAAGATCTATGTGAGCTTTAACCCTCTAGTCCCTCTGAATTAATGAATCATTTTTCATTCCCCCCAAAAATGTATTTGTGTTATGACCTTTATCATATGACATTTTCTTTCAAGATCATGTCGAACCATGCAAGAGAGATGTCTTCAATAATTTATTATTATTATTATTATTATTATTATTGTGCATTTTAATGGAAAAGGATACAGGAAAGGCAAACGGTTGTGATTTTTGCTGGATAGCTCAATCCCATGAGCCTCTGCTGGTAGATGCCATAACTATTGCCTTGTTTGACCATGTTTTACTATTTTAGAGTTCTAGACAACAACAACACACACACACACACACACACACACACAAAATGAATGCAAGATGATGCCATTAATATGTTCAGTCAGTTTTCTTGGAGGACAAAGACTTGACTTAAAAAATGTAAATGTATGTGTTTGTGATTGTTTAACAGTACACAGACATGCTAGAAACAAAAAAACTGACATTCTCATTTGACTGGGTCTAGACCTATTTCATGAAAAAAATATATATAATATATATATATAGAATAGCAAAATGTTACTTGTTCCATGTCAAATAAAATAAAATGGATCAGCTTCATTAAGCTAGATGTTGGAAACACATTTGTAAAACATCTGAAAACTAGTCATATTTCTACTGGAACACACTTTGTGATAGTGGGACTGGCTCTGGGGTGGTCATCAATATTTATTGGATAAAATTTGAAATAGTTTTAAGCCACCAACATAATCTTGAACAAGATTGTTCAGAGATGTCATGCTGGCGTACTGTAAATGGCTGCATTAGAAGTATTAGAAATCCGAAAGCTTTTTTTTCATTACATTATGAAAACATTATTTCTGCATATATTTACTGACCTACTTCAGCATAAAAATGGAGGGAACATAGACAGAGTTTCTCATTTTTAGTTTAAAAAGGTGATTAAAAGTTTTATGAAACTGTTTTTATTTTTATGCAAACATTAAGAAAACATTCCATCATGGGAATGTTACTTTTCAAAGTTCTCTGAATGTTCCGAGACAAGCAGTGCATTTTTCTTTGTATTATTATTACTTAATAAAATAAAATAATAATAATTGCCCAATGTATAAATAACATTTTGATGTTCACAGTTTTACAGACTTCATTTATGAAATGTTGTGTAAAAACCATCATACATTTTATCTTACAGTCATTACTCCATTGAGTGTACTCCTACATGTGATTCAGAGAGGTACACACACACACACACACACACACACACACACACACACATACACACAGAGAGAGAGAGAGAGAGAGAGAGAGAGCTGCATTGCAGTGCTTTCTCAGAGCCCAAAACACATTAGTCAAGGTCTAATTCAGGATGTTTGCATGTTTTTACTGACCTACTTCAGAGGGAACATAGACAGAGTTTCTGGTTTTTATCCTTGCATTCGTTGTTCTTGTAATGAGCAGTAATAGTGATAATTAGGCTGACTGGTTGTTACAGCAGGTGTCCTCTAGTTCGTCTGACCTGTACTGTGTGTTATTTCTGCACCACTAGTGGCACCGAAAAGAATAGCTAAAATATTGATTGTTGCCCAAAGCTCCTGGCTTCACTGTCTGCCATTGTTGGGACAAAACATGGAGCACCTCACTTGATAAACATGAATACACACAGATTAGATCTTAGAGTGCATGTGTGGTTTCTGAAAGACACGCAGTCGGAGTCCTGCAGCTAATCTAAGCACTTCTTGTTGCTGGTCATCCTCAAGTAAAGGATGCTCTACTATGTTATTGACATTATTTAGGGGGCTTTTACACACAGTGAAGATCTGAAACCATTCAGCTGCACACAATTTCAAGATCATTTGAGATCTATCAATTTTACATCTGAAAGAGAGGCTTATGCATGTGTGTGTGTGTGTGTGTGTGTGTGTGTGTGTGTGTGTGTGTGTGTGTGTGTGTGAGAGAGAGAGAGAGAGAGAGAGAGAGAGAGTGGTAACATGTAATTACAGTAAATTTATCAGAACAAAAACAGCTGTTAAAGTAAACATTTTTGAAAATAAATGGAAATAAAGAATGTCCTGCTTACTGGTAAACAACGACAACAACAACAAAACATCTGTTGACAAGTGTCTCTCCGGTGAAGCCACATGTTGAACTTACAGTCCTCTGTGGCACAGTCCAGACTCATCTGTTCACTCTCCTCTTCTCTTCTCATAAACACACTCAGACAGCTGTTTTCAGTCTTGCAAGTGCAGCTTGTGTTTAACTGAATGGCCAAAGAAAGAAAGCACAGAAGCTGCTGAACGGCAGATTTCAAATCAACAATACAATCTGTCATGAATGGTGCCTTCAAGCTGCAGATTTCAGTTTGGTCCAGCCGTTGTTAATGCAGTTAAAAGCAAAGAGCGTGAGTTTAGAGACCAGGGGCCTCATGTACAAAGACTTGCGTTGAATTCATACTAAAAAATTGCTTACGGTCAAAGCTGTAAATGTGCGTACGAACAAAAAAAATCAGGTGTTTTAATCTCTGCGTACGCAGCATTCCACATACATTTTCTTTGTACATCACAATTAACGCGAAATTGAGCGCACATGCACGAGCACAACCCCACACCCTGTCTCCTCCCTCAATTAAATTAATTTAAATATGGTAATTAGTCTAATTTGGCAAAAGAAACCTGCTAGAACATGGCTAAAGCAAGCAAGAAACGAAATTTCACTGAAAATGAATTAGAGGTCCTACTAACAGAGGTAGAAACAAGAAAAAATATTTTATTTGGAACTTTGTCCTCTGGAATTAATAATAAAAGAAAGAAAAAAAGAGTGGGAGATTTTGTCTGATGCCGTCAACGTGGTGGGATCTGAGAGTCGCACCGTAAATGAACTGAAGAAGAAATGGTCTGACATAAAGGTGGAAGTTAAGCGGAGAACTGCTGCGCACCGACAAAGTGTGGGCAGAACAGGCGGTGGCAGGGGCGGACTGGGACCAAAAAGTGGCCCTGGACTTTCTGGCCCACAGCAGCCCACCACATCAAAACGCAAACGCCCCTGTTTTGATGTAATTTATTTATTTGATATTTAAGTATACTGTTTGGGGATTTTAACCAATAGGGCAACTGATCCTCCATTGAATAATAAAAAAAAAAGATAACCTGCGTGCTGCAGCTGTTCATTTAGCGACTCCTAGTGAGCAATACATGTTCATCACGAGACAAACATTCTCCTAGAACTCACATTTTGCATTCAATTAACCAGTGTTGGGGAGTAACTAGTTACATGTAACTTAATTACGTAATTTAATTACAAAATAAAAATAACTGTAATCAGTTACAGTTACTAATGGCGCGTTTCCACCGAGTGGTACGGTACGGTACGGGTCGGGTCGGTACCCTTTTATTTGCATTTCCACTGCCAAAAGTTGAGAATGGTACCAAAAAGCCGAACCGTACCGTACCACTTTTTGGGTACCCTTCCGTTGGGGTACCTAGCACAGTGGAACGGTACTAAAGGGTGGAGCTAGACTCACTGCAGAACGTTGATTGGTTGACAGAGAATCGTCATTTGCGCGTGCCGCAAGGGGAAAGACACAACACACGAGGCGCCATTTTTAAATTACAACAACGTCGCAACAATGTCGCCGCGCAGCATAACTTTACCGTGGTCGACCCAGGAGGTGCAGACCTTCTTGGGTATCATCGGTGAAGAAAGGGTGCAAAGCGAACTCGATGGCATGGTGAGAAACGAAAAGGTTTTTCAGCATGTTTCTGAGAGGATGGCTGTCGAGGGTTACCAGCGGACGTCCGAGCAGTGCCGCATTAAATGCAAGAAACTGCGGAGTGACTATCGTAAGGTGAAAGACCACAACAGCCGGAGTGGTGTTCACAGAAAAAATTGGAAGTGGCTAGAAATGATGGACGCCATCTACGGGCACAGACCGGCGAGTTTGGGACGAGAAGGAGGCATCGATACGGCTACCTCGTTGCTGGAGTCGATGATGGAGCCTCCCAGTAAGTTTGTAATTGTGAAATATAACGTTAGTATACATCGATCACGGGAAAGCTTACGTTCAATGCACAACTTTTGTGCAAGTCTGTTGTTTGTCTGTCAGCCAGCCAGTGTGGTATCAACCGATCATTTGCAAGCTAGCAAAACGCTAACGTTAGTTTATTAGCCTGTGGTGGACGGAGTACATGTCCAGTAACGTTACTTGTAGCCTACAGATACCCTAATAAAATACACCTGTTTTATTACTAAACATATTCTACTAAATATATATTAAAGAGAGATGGGTCCAATGATATAGCTTAAGGAAAGAGTAAGAACTCCGTTTGAAAATTATTATGAAATATCAGAGCAAGGTGAAAATGTCCACATTCAATAGGCTTAAACAGTACAGTAATGTTGTGGGGTAAAAAGTACAATATTATGCTTTGGAATGTAGTGCAATAAAAGTTACTCTTATAAAATTATAGATACTTGAAAAAAAATACTTATGTACATTATACAAAGTAAAAATGCTTTGTTTGGCTACCCACTCAGTCCTACTACGTTGTATGTTCTGTATTTATCTCAACCGCATTGTTGCCGTTTGTGTTATTAACGTGACTTTTGTAAATTTTCAGTTGAGCATCCTAGCTGTCAGGAGGAAATGGAGGCACTTGATGAGATTTCCACCCTTGAAAGCTCAAGTTCGCCTGCCAGGACATCAACCCCGACACCACCACCAGAATCTGCTCCATCAACTTCGAGTGAACCTCGGCGTATTACAATCGGTAAGACATGAACACCAGAGTGAAAAGAAATGTATAATACTGTAATAATATATACTAGAGGTGTAACAATATATCGTGCCATAATATATTTCGCAATACAAAAGCGCAACAATACGTATTGTGGATGTTGACAATATGTATCATGGATAGTTCTCCCAAAATAAAAATTACTGTGTGAGAAAAAATTCATGTTTTCAGAGTGTCAGTACTACATTAAATTACTATATAATGTTGCTTATGATGTATACTAATGCAATGGGGGAATATTTGTGGGTCCTCATAATGGCAAATGTCTTATTACCAGAACGTTAAGAATATTCGTCTAAAATAATTCAGTATTTTCAGCTTCAGAATCATGACTATTTTTATTCTGGTGTCACCATTGTCCTTGGGTTACAAGCACCAAGTCCAAGCCTATCCATTTAAACCCACAATGTAATATCCAAGTTTTCATTTTAATCGACAATAATTTTTTTTTCTTACCTTTTATCATATGTCGTGGAGTATCGCAATATTGTATCATGAGTTCATTATCGTCATATGTTAATATATACATGTCCAATTTAGACATTGTATTGTAGTACTGTAGATATCTCCCCATAATATTGGTTGGCTCAAATCACAAGGATCAAAATGCTTCGCTAAACAAACCAACATTCCTGTCTCTTTTGCATTCCAGGCAAGAGGAAAAGGGGGCAACAGGATGTTCATGCGGCCCTGGTTGAGATGCAGGCAGCTGATGAGAAGCAGCAGGAGTGGTTGGAGAGGATGGAGGAACGCCGTGACCGGCGCTTCGAACTTATGCTGGAGGATGCACGTGAGGCAAGGCGGCATGAGGCTGAACTAACTCGCCAACACATGGAGCAGTCTGCAAGCTTCAATCAGGCCTTCCTCGGCACGCTCAGTCAGCTGGTGCAGGCGTTGAGTAGTCGCCCCAACCCTGTGCCATGATCCAGCCACTTGTGCTCTTTTGCACACAGCACTTTAGACTTGTTTACTTTTTTGGACTTGTTTAATTTTTTGGGACTTATTTAGTTTTTTGTTTGCACTCGTTTACTTTGTTTGCACTTTTAATTTTTGTTTGCACTTGTTTACAAAACCTTTTTTCTGTCGCACAGCTCATTTTTTTGTCAATAACATTTGTTTGACTTTTTAAATTAAAGTACTTTTTCATTACCTCATGTGTCCTGTGTTCAATGGCCATCTCACACAATTCCTCCCTTACCCATTCTATAAATTGAGGTCGTTTTATTAATGTTCCTGTCATCTGGTGTCAATGACATCTATTGTTTGCTACCTTGGCCATAATGGCCATTTGGGAGATTATGCTTGCCTTAAATACAAATTAGTTAGCAATGTGTTACTTTACATTTATTGCAAACAAAATCTGAATTTATTTATTTTTACAGTCATAGGTATTGCAGAGTAATAAGTCCTTTACCCCAAATATTATAAATTAATATTATAAATATTATAAATTGTTCCCTTATAATTACACGTGTACTTATAAAGTATGTACAATAATTACAGAAAGGTACGCTGTAAATTCGGTGTACTTACGCAGTACTTTCCGGGCTGTAATCATGAATTACTGCATAAATTATTTGTAATTTCCCATGTTTTTTAGCATAATAGGTCATAAGCTACATACCATGTAATATTAAAATAATTAGCCCTTAGTTGGGTAGCTTAGTTATGAAATACTGCATTTTATTTGTATTTTTCATGGTTGTTACTCCTTTATTCACCAAATATTATAAATTGTTCCCCTATAATTACATGTACACACTCTATAATTACCAAAAGGTATGCTGTAAATTATGTATACTTGCGCAGTATTATCTTAAGCGTTACCAGATTGGCCATTTGATATAGTTACCCAAAATGAATTATACCTCATGTTTAAACACCATCTACATAAGAGGCAGCGGCAAAAATATTTCACAAAATATGAAGAGGCAGGGTAAAAGTAAAAAGGATTTATTCATGTCCATACAATCAAAACTTAGCGTTTACACAGGTGTGCCTTTGCTATCTGTAAAACAGATTTAACTGTTCAAATAACGCATCAGACCCTCACGTACATCCCTGCCCTCCTCCTCTGCACCCTGTGCCAGTGGCACCACAGGCTCTGCAGCAACAGGTGTATCCCATTCGTGCTGGTAATCCTCTCCATGCCTTTCACAAAGATTGTGCAGAGCACAACAAGTCAACACCATGGACTTCACCAGTTCGATGTCGCTGTCATTCCTCTTCATAAGGCACCGCCACCTTCCTTTGAGTCTCCCAAAAGCATTTTCTACCACCACCCGAGCCCTGCACACTTTTTTGTTGTAGGTCAGTTGTTCTGCTGTCAGCCGGCCATTGTCAGGGAATGGTTTTAGGAGCCAATTCTGCAAAGGGTAGGCAGAGTCTCCTAGCACATAAAAGCCAGCATTCACCCCACTGATATTCCTGGTGCAAGCTGGGTAGAGGCTTCCACGCTCGACCAACTCCCACAATGTAGATAGTCTCAGAACCCGAGCATCATGCAAACTTCCAGCCATTCCTGCATATGCACTCCAAAATAGTCCTTTTCCGTCAACTACTCCTTGCAGGATGATGGAATGCCAGCCTTTTCTATTAAAGTAATCGCAGTGGTACTCCTTTGGGGCTATTATGGGTATGTGTGACCCATCAATGGCACCAACACACTGTGAAAGCCCCCACCGGTTCTCAAAGTAGGCTGCCATCTCTTTGAACTTCTGCTGGTCAGGGAAACATATCTGTTCTGGAACTAACAACATGCTAGCGGCCTTGCAGAATTCCTGGACGCACCGACACACTGTTGTTCTGCTGACACCAAAAAGATGGCCTATACTTCTGTAGTCGCTGTTGGTTGCAAGCTTCCATAGTGCAATGGCAACTCTTTTCTTAAGGGGAACACACTCTCTGTAGTTTGTGTCCTGCTTTTCCATTGCTGGATGCACCATGGCACAAAGGAATATAAATGTTTCTTCAGACATCCTGAAGTTGTTCAACCACTGTGTGTGTGTGAATCCTGGAACGATCACATCCCACCAGTCATTTGAGCGGCTGAAAGTCCAAACGGTTGGTCTGCGGCGCTGATTTTGCACCAGATTGAGTATCTAGAAAACAAACAAACAAAAAAGTTAAGATTAATACAATGTCGCAGTGATGGTGGGTCATTTAATTAAAAGGGCAACTATCATACGCCGGATGAAAAAATACATAAAGTATTATAAACATTGTAAGAGTTACCCTTGGACACGATAGAATATATAAATTTGTTAAAATATCTAATATACTGCACCAGAGAGGGAACTTTGGTGTCATTAAAGCACAAAGAAAAAATAGATTACAGATATAACTATTTTCTCAAAATTATACTTCTAATCTATCATTAACCACAACTAGTATTGCACTTGTAATAATATAGGCATCAACAGATTCATGTAAAAGTTTAATGATCTTAAAAAGTAACCTTCATTGTGCTTAATGAATAGACTGTAGTTTACAGTTGGCACAGTTAAAATCTGGTTTCACAGGCAGGGCTTATTGTACTTATTTATTCAGTGTAGGGTTATTTAATCTATAACAATATTGCTTAGTTAGCACATAAGACGAAATACATTAATACATGACATAAAAAAGTTAGCTTAGCTCAAGCTTACCCGCCTACGCCGTCGTGTTTGTCTTGCCTTGTCTTTACTCGCGCGGTTGTCTGTCTCGTCCCAGCTCCTTAAAATTTCCCAAATTCCCCTGTATTTTTCCGCTGTGTTTTTCCTTGCAGCATGTAGCCTTTGCTCAAACAAATATTGTCTCTTCCTTGAGATAAACAGCCACACACCGAGAAGCAAGAATAGGATCTGCTGTATGTCCTCCATTGTTGTTTGCGGTGAACTTTCCTCTTCCCGCGCGATCGAATGACGTCAAGCTACTTTCCGTCATACACCACGCCTATCAAGTGACGTTATCACTACTTTCTCGAATACACCACGCCTATCAAGTAAGGGTACTGTTGGCGGTGGAAACGCTAGCCAAATCATGGTTAACAGACCCGACCCGTACCGAGTTGTGCATTGAACGTAAGCTTTCCCGTGATCGATGTATACTAACGTTAAATTTCACAATTACAAACTTACCAGGAGGCTCCATCATCGACTCCAGCAACGAGGTAGCCGTATCGATGCCTCCTTCTCGTCCCAAACTCGCCGGTCTGTGCCCGTAGATGGCATCCATCATTTCTAGCCACTTCCAATTTTTTCTGTGAACACCACTCCGGCTGTTGTGGTCTTTCACCTTACGATAGTCACTCCGCAGTTTCTTGCATTTAATGCGGCACTGCTCGGACGTCCGCTGGTAACCCTCGACAGCCATCCTCTCAGAAACATGCTGAAAAACCTTTTTGTTTCTCACCATGCCATCGAGTTCCCTTTGCACCCTTTCTTCACCGATGATACCCAAGAAGGTCTGCACCTCCTGGGTCGACCACGGTAAAGTTATGCTGCGCGGCGACATTGTTGCGACGTTGTTGTAATTTAAAAATGGCGCCTCGTGTGTTGTGTCTTTCCCCTTGCGGCACGCGCAAATGACGATTCTCTGTCAACCAATCAACGTTCTGCAGTGAGTCTAGCTCCACCCTTTAGTACCGTTCCACTGTGCTAGGTACCCCAACGGAAGGGTACCCAAAAAGTGGTACGGTACGGTTCGGCTTTTTGGTACCATTCTCAACTTTTGGCAGTGGAAACGCAAATAAAAGGTTACTGACCCGACCCGTACCGTACCGTACCTCTCGGTGGAAACGCGCCATTAGAAAGTATAGTTTTGTTAAATCTTGAGTGTTAAAGTCATGAGGTAGATGGATAACAGGGCAAAATAAAGAGACTGAAAAGAAAAAAGAAATGAAGTGAAGGTGAAGTTCAGGAGAGAACTTTTAATTATTTTGCATGTCCCCAAACTAAAGATTTAAATCTTTTTTTATATCAGGTCCATACAAAAAATAGTGTTGTCCATGAATTTGTTTGTATGAGTTTGAGATTTCCCGGTCTGAAATTTTATCCCAGTCCGCCCCATGTGGAAATTAATGAAGCAGACATGCAGACATGTGTTCAAATTTGATCATCTTAATTCAAGTGATGAAGGATTGTAAAAGTCTGACAGTATTGAGCACTGCTGTAAGGTTAAACCTGAATGGTGTAAATGTTTGAAGATGATTAACAGTTGCAAATAAACATTTATTGGAGATTTTGAAAAGTAATCAAAAAGTAATCAAAAGTAATTAGTTACATTACTTTAATAAAGTAATTGAAAAAGTTACACTACTATTACATTTTAAATAGGGTAACTTGTAGTCTGTAACCTATTACATTTCCAAAGTAACCTTCCCAACACTGCAATTAACAGATGCATGAATATGCGGTAATATAAGTTCATGATCCGATTCGTGAACAGATTATTCTCTTGAGTAAATCTTTTAAAATAATCATTTATTTTGTTTAACGAAAACATTGTGGAAACCAGTGGTTCACAAACTGGATAGATCTGAGGTGCAGGGCTCGCAAAATCGCTAGCCCGACGTCCAGGGGCTATTGTGTTTTGCAGTCGGGCTCCAAAATGTATCACTGCTCTTCTCGACGGGCTATCGTGAATAGTGATTTAAAATTCGCGTTGTTCACTCGCTTGGAGGGGTGAAATGTATCGTAGTTGATCGTTTTCACTTGTTTCTAAATCTTGCTGATTCAACTTTTTTAAACAATTTGCGCGCGTTCGAAGCTTGCGCGCACTCGTTCAAAGCACGCGCTGTGAGCAGCATTTCAGACAATGCGCGTACAAAGAATTAATTCATCTTTTGGGTATCCTAACTTCTGAATGAACAAATACACACACAATTATTTCAAAATAATTGTCTCTGCAAGTATTCTCGTAAACACAGTCAGTTATGTTTTAAGTAAACGTATACAGTGGCCTGCTGCTCAGAGAAATTCGCTGTACCAGATGAATCTGTCTCTCTCTAAATTAGACGAAAACGCGCTTGTTGGCTGCGCGATCGACTCACTCATCCATTTGCGTAGAAAAGAGATGTAATATTATGATTTCCGTCAATTAAAAAAAAAAAAAAAATATATATATATATATATATATATATATTTGTGTACCGGGCGGGCCGGCCCACATTGGCTAGCGGCCCACCGGGAAAAGTCCCGGTGCTCCAGATGGCCAGTCCGCCCCTGGGCGGTGGTACAGGGGCAGATGAACTCGCACCCTTTGATCAGAGAGTTGCGTCTATTGTAGGAGACACGTTAATCTCTGGAATCGTATCCGTTGATGTGGGAGACTCGGATATACTACAGGACTGCCAGCAAGGTGACTAATTTAAAATGTATTTCCTTAACTTTGATACATAGCCTACCAGCCACCATTTAATTTTAAAATGCAATGTAGTAATGTACCCATTAATAAGGAACAGACTCAAATACAGTTAACATGTGCCTGTGTTTATTTGGACTTAGGAACCGCAGGAACAACAGCAGAAACGTCCACTGGCACGCACTCAGAGTCCGCACCACCCGAGCAGCCAGAGCCCATTCAGTCCAGCGTCTCCGTGTCTCTAATGCTCCCCCCAGTGCTGAACCCCGTCCATCTGGTCGCGTCTTGACTCATGCTGTTCTGGAGTCACAGCAACAAATTGTTAGGGCCATTGAAGAAATGAACAGTCACTTAAAAAATGTCACTGACGCACTTACAGAAATAAGCCATTCATTAAAAGAATTGGTCAAAAAATAAACTTTTTGTCTGAGTACCATTTATATTGTCGCAATTACACGTTGACGGGCCTGAATGGCTTGTTGATTGTGCTGCACATATACTGGTCCTGGGTCAGGGTCATCTAGCGGTGCCCCCACCTCACCAAGGTGTATGCCATGCCTGTGCGCAACATTGTGCAGCACTCCACAGGCCAGTATGATGCGGCAAACCTTGTCAGGGCGGTATAACAGCATCCCCCCGGTCCTGTCAAGGCAGCGCCACCGACTTTTCAGCTGCCCAATCGCCCGCTCCACAACTGACCGAGTGCGAGAATGGGCATCATTGTATCTGCGCTCTCGGTCAGTTTGTGGGTTGGTGAGGGGGGTTAACAGCCACGTCTTTAGTGGATAACCACTGTCTCCTGATGGGCAGTTGAATAATTACACACACAAACATTAAACTTTTAGATAGAACCATACATTTAAATGCATAACTTACCAAGTAGCCACCCATCGCGCACCCTGCCAGCTTGGAGTCTCATCCCAACCATGCTGTTTGTGAGGATAAATGAATCATGGGTTGACCCAGGCCACCTTGCCACAATATTTGTTAGGCGCATTTGTGCATCACATATAATCTGCACATTTATTGATGAAAATGTTTCCGATTCACATATGCAAATTCTTCAGATGGCGCCTTTATAGCAATATGTGTGCAGTCGATCGCTCCGATTACATTATGAAAACCGGCTATCGCTGCAAATTGCGCTTTAATGTTTGGCTGGTCACCTGCATCGTATGGGAACGTTATGTACCGGGTAGACAAGCGGATGATCCCGTCCCATACAGCTGGCATTGCACGGCTCAAACACGACTGGCTTATACCTGAGCGGTCTGCTAGTTCTCTTTGGAAAGAACCAGTTGCCAGGAAACCAAGTGTAGTAAGCACCTGTAAAGGAACGGGTAATGCGTGGCTCCTCACTATCTCTCTTTCCAAATTCGGACCCAACTCAGCGCAGCGCTCCAAGAGTATAGCCCTTGGAAATCTGAAAAAGCTGATAAGCCTGTCATCATCGTGGGCCAGAAAATCATTGTGGTCCCTAAAAACTCGTTCTCTCCGGATTCGTCCATTGAAAATGTCCTCTAATAAAGCCAACACTGCCATTGCTAGACGGGTTGTAGGCTATCAATTTGCACATGCTTTATATATGTTACTTAATTGCATAATTAATAGAATATTTTAATAAGACTCGTGTGACAATAATATGTCAAATAATTTATCAATTACAAATTATAAGCAATCTGACAGCTGGTGGTGCGATAGAACAATTCGTAGTGTAATGTTTGCCACTTCACTTTATTGCCTCTATGAGTCGCCAACGGACAAAAATCACGACAAATGTACGTATGCCAGGCATGAAGTTTACGTGGAGGAATGCACATTCTTACGTTAATTTCACTGTTAGTACATCTGACCGTGAACGTGAAAGCTGGCGTACGCCGTGTTTTTGTGCGTACGCAGTGTTGATACATGAGGCCCCAGGTGCCTCTACATTGGACTGTGCTGTAGTTGAGTAAATGAGTAAAAGTGTTCTTTTGAAGAACATTAACAATGTCTGTGACAGCCTGACGTATGTCCGTGTATTTCTGCAAGGCTTGTGAACAGGGCACTGCATGTAGGAAGGCCTTATCCCTGAGAAGGCATGCAGGGAACGGTTAGAATAGAATCACTTATTGATACTAAAATAACACCGTTCTGTAGCACCAGCATCAACTACTGTAGTCATTTAGCAACACATTTATCCAAAGTGATTTACAGCACAGGGTCGATCGTGTGCTGGGACTCTTTAACACCTGAACAGAACAGAGCCACCAGCAAGATCACCTGCCAATCCAATTAACAGTAACCCAGCATTCAATGCACGATGAAATCTTCAAACAGAATTAAACAGCGGAGATGCCCAGTCATCCAAAATATCCCTCCTCCGCGCCGGAACTGCGTGAGATCAGCGGGACTCTGGGAAGCTTCCAGAGAGGACATCTCCGGTGTATCCTTGGATCTCCTGACACGTACTGTGCAGATCCACTAGCAAGCCAAAAGAAGGATCGTGAGAGCTGCAAATGATGTGTGAGTATTTTTCAGTCTCTGTCAATGTAATAAAAGCACACAGATGAGGATTAACAAGGAGCTTCCTCATGAATGCTGTGTGATTATGATGATGGGATGGAAGATAGCAAGGGCTGATTTCACTTTTAAAGTATATAAGTAAATACATTTACTGTGTTGAGTCTGCGAGTCCTCTGCGACCCTACAGAAGAAGATACTGGTGAATATGGATGGATGGATTTGACTACATCCTTCAGGGAACTTGTGACACAGAATATGGAATTACATTGCCACATCATATGAAGGAAAGCATCATTTAGGAAATGCAATACTTTCCAGATTTGGAGTATGTGTGTCTACCAGTATTACTGTGAAGGTAGAGAGAGTGGAGATTACATGTCCTAGAAAAGTAGTAAATTATTCAGTCAGAGGACAGATATATGGCAAACGCTAATTCACAGAAGCTGATACTCTGGTTAGTGTTCAGCTGTCCTCATCCGCCATTAACCTTGTGAAAAAGAAGTGCGCTTAATTGCATTGAAAAAGAGATAATTTATGAGGAACATAAATGATTATTTGACCTCTCAAGTCTTTTGCATCATTCATGAATGACCAAACTCTTCCCACTTATTTCTGCAATAAGTCCTCTTTTTAAAAGCATGCTTACGTGTTCACATGAGTAAAGCAAAGGTTTATTATGGCTTTTGAAGTACAGCATTACTAATCATTGTGTTGATTAGAACTTCTTAGCCTAGCTCTGTTCCTCAATTGCCTCTTGTAAAGGCTCTCATGAAGGAACTCCTCTGTTTTGAGTTGGGCCATGCTGTCCAGTATTTGGCCCACAACAGGACTGTAAAAAGGGCATCTTTGCTCAGCATTTTCCCTGATGCTAATGGTTGCTCATCGCTGATGGAAATCGATAGAGCCAGCTGGCGTGATGGGCAGACCTTGAGAGTATCAGTGACTTTGGTGGAAACTCTGGATGTGATCGATCTCAGCCTAAGTGAGAGGAGAACAGGTGTACAGAGAGAGACACTGTACCTCAGCGCTGACTTTGAGACAGAGACACACACCGACTGCTTCAGCAGACCAGCAATAACAATAAAAAACCATGAGATTGATTGTTTTTCTTGTGACACATTCAGAAATGCCAGAAGATCCTGTCAATGATGGTTAGCTCACAAATAAAGTGAAATGAACAAATCGTATGAAACAATGCTTCATCTTGCTTTATCCTTCAAGTCATTCTTCTGAAGCGAAAAAAGGTTGAAGACAAATTCAGTGCCATTATGTGGGACATATTGTGAAAATCACAGCTCATGTTAAATTAATGCTGAGCTTATGAACAGGAATCATTATGTATCATGTACTAATACACAGTGACTGAAAACCTAAAAAATAGTTACTTCTTAATTACAAATACAATAATTTACACAAACAAAACTTTTATGGATTAAATTATGTTAAAATGTCCCTTTAAGGTAATAATAATAGGCTACAGTGAATTCATACAATTGTAAGTCATATGAAAATAATAAAACCCAAAATGCCCTAACCCCCCCCCCCCCCCCCCATATAAATGAATTACATGTAGTATGAATTAATCTGAATTAGCCACCAGTTTGTCAAAATGTAAAATAGTTACAAATTGTCATCGAGACATGCCATGATTTGTAAAATTGTAAGCCGTAAAGAATTTGTCTGCCCTGCATGACTTTCTTAATTTGCATGTGTTGTGATGATTTGCAACACTTGTGTTGTGAAATTGATGAAGATGTTTTTTTTTAATTTGCTGGTGTTTTTTCAATTTGCATGTGTTTTCTTAAATTGCAGCGTTGAACTATCTCAGCCACCGTAGAGAAGTGTCAGGGTCTGGCCTAAAACAAGGGAAGAAATTCTGAAGAATGTTTGCTACAAACAGCTTTGACTTGCATAGTATGGAAAAATACTATGGAGGTGAAATGGTGGCAGAAACCTGCTTGTTTGCAAATATTCTTCTAAATTGCCTCTTTTGTGTTCAGCAGAACAAAGGAATTGATGCACATGATGACAAAACAGTGGTATTTCGATTACATCCACCTCGTCTGCGATAGAAAACGTGAACGCGATCTCCTCCATTGCTGACGTCTGCAGGCGACAAAACGGCAAGATTCAGGAAGTGTCTGAGGTATTTCTTGATCCCTCCTCTTACTGTAGCCGCCTACTCTCGCCTACATTTTAGGCGAGGCGCATCTCAAACAAGCCTAATCTCAGCCCTGCAGATCAGATGTGATTGCTTAAAATTCCATGTGCATCATGACATAGTCGTGGCCTAGTGGTTCGAGAGTTTGACTCCTAACCCTAGGGTTGTGGGTTCGAGTCTCCGGCCGGCAATACCACGACTGAGGTGCCCTTGAGCAAGGCATCGAACCACCAACTGCTCCCTGGGCACTGCAGCATAAATGGCTGCCCACTGCTCTGGGTGTGTGTTCACAGTGTGTGTGTGTTCACTGCTCTGTCTGTGTGCACTTCGGATGGGTTAAATGCAGAGCACGAATTCTGAGTATGGGTTGCCATACTTGGCTGAATGTCACGTCACATAAAAAGACAACAGGTTATAGTGTACTTAATTTGCCTTTTCTTTCTTATTGTTATTGGTGTATTGTATTATTTCATTTTATTGTGTGTACATTTATATGTCTGGAATTGAATGTTACCAATGTTTTGTCAATGTAAAGCAATGTAAAGCTGCCTGAACTCTGTTATGAACCTCATGAAGAGCTGAATCAGACAAACATACATCCATAATGTGACTCAGGACTCCCACTTCTATCTCACCAGAAAGTAGTTTACAGAGCTGAAAAAGCATTATTTTTCTTCTTGAGTCAGTGAGCTATAGATTTACAAGAGAGGCCTGGAGTTTATCCTTTGAACGTGGTCCACAGGACTGATAGTCAGCGTCAATACCATTAAAGGTTGTTAACAGGAGACTGAGCCTCAGAATGAAGTTGTGCAGTCGTGTATCTTCCATAACAGAGAGAAATATTGTGTGAGTCCTTGACCTCTGCTATTGGCGTCCTGGGTTTGTGTCTCTATTACCTGCAGTGTATCTCATGTCTCTCTCATGTTGGTGCGTCTGTCCTGCGCAGTGGCCGTGAGCGGCTGATTGATGGCTCACTTAAAGCCTGAACCCTGTAACCTGGCGGAAACTGGTCCCAGATCAGCCTTCTGCTGCATTTTTTTGTTTTTTGTGACATTTATTCATTCCTCATTTTGACAAGGTCTAAGATGTTATTATACATTGTTGTTATTATACAATATATTTTATATATTGAGGGGGCAGCTGTGGCCTAATTGTTAGAGACTTGGACTAGTTACCAGAAGGTCGCCGGTTTGAGTCTTGATGCTGGCAGGAGTTGTAGGTTGGGGGGGGGGGGGCGGTAAATGAACAGCACTCTCTTCCACCCTCAATACTCATGACTTAAGCGCCATCGAGCAAGGCACTGAACCCCCAGTTGCTCCCTGTGCGCTGGATCTATAGCTGTCCAGCTCCGGGTGTGTGTCCACTGCTCCGGGTGTGTGTCCACTGCTCCGGGTGTGTGTCCACTGCTCCGGGTGTGTGTTCACTGCTCCGGGTGTGTGTCCACTGCTCCGGGTGTGTGTTCACTGCTCCGGGTGTGTGTCCACTGCTCCGGGTGTGTGTCCACTGCTCCGGGTGTGTGTCCACTGCTCCGGGTGTTCACTGCTCCGGGTGTGTGTTCACTGCTCCGGGTGTGTGTCCACTGCTCCGGGTGTGTGTTCACTGCTCCGGGTGTGTGTCCACTGCTCCGGGTGTTCACTGCTCCGGGTGTGTGTCCACTGCTCCGGGTGTGTGTTCACTGCTCGGGCTGTGTGTCCACTGCTCCGGTTGTGTGTCCACTGCTCCGGGTGTGTGTCCACTGCTCCGGGTGTGTGTCCACTGCTCCGGGTGTGTGTTCACTGCTCCGGGTGTGTGTCCACTGCTCCGGGTGTTCACTGCTCCGGGTGTGTGTCCACTGCTCCGGGTGTGTGTTCACTGCTCGGGCTGTGTGTCCACTGCTCCGGGTGTGTGTCCACTGCTCCGGGTGTGTGTTCACTGCTCCGGGTGTGTGTTCACTGCTCCGGGTGTGTGTCCACTGCTCCGGGTGTGTGTCCACTGATCCGGGTGTGTGTTCACTGCTCCAGGTGTGTGTGTGTCCACTGCTCCGGGTGTGTGTTCACTGCTCCGGGTGTGTGTCCACTGCTCCGGGTGTGTGTTCACTGCTCCGGGTGTGTGTCCACTGCTCCGGGTGTTCACTGCTCCGGGTGTGTCCACTGCTCCGGGTGTGTGTTCACTGCTCCGGGTGTGTGTTCACTGCTCCGGGTGTGTGTCCACTGCTCCGGGTGTTCACTGCTCCGGGTGTGTGTTCACTGCTCCGGGTGTGTGTCCACTGCTCCGGGTGTGTGTTCACTGCTCCGGGTGTGTGTCCACTGCTCCGGGTGTTCACTGCTCCGGGTGTGTGTCCACTGCTCCGGGTGTGTGTTCACTGCTCGGGCTGTGTGTCCACTGCTCCGGTTGTGTGTCCACTGCTCCGGGTGTGTGTCCACTGCTCCGGGTGTGTGTTCACTGCTCCGGGTGTGTGTTCACTGCTCCGGGTGTGTGTCCACTGCTCCGGGTGTTCACTGCTCCGGGTGTGTGTCCACTGCTCCGGGTGTGTGTTCACTGCTCGGGCTGTGTGTCCACTGCTCCGGGTGTGTGTCCACTGCTCCGGGTGTGTGTTCACTGCTCCGGGTGTGTGTTCACTGCTCCGGGTGTGTGTCCACTGCTCCGGGTGTGTGTCCACTGATCCGGGTGTGTGTTCACTGCTCCAGGTGTGTGTGTGTCCACTGCTCCGGGTGTGTGTTCACTGCTCCGGGTGTGTGTCCACTGCTCCGGGTGTGTGTTCACTGCTCCGGGTGTGTGTCCACTGCTCCGGGTGTTCACTGCTCCGGGTGTGTCCACTGCTCCGGGTGTGTGTTCACTGCTCCGGGTGTGTGTTCACTGCTCCGGGTGTGTGTCCACTGCTCCGGGTGTGTGTTCACTGCTCCGGGTGTGTGTTCACTGCTCCGGGTGTGTGTCCACTGCTCCGGGTGTGTGTCCACTGCTCCGGGTGTGTGTTCACTGCTCCGGGTGTGTGTTCACTGCTCCGGGTGTGTGTTCACTGCTCCGGGTGTGTGTCCACTGCTCCGGGTGTGTGTTCACTGCTCCGGGTGTGTGTCCACTGCTCCGGGTGTTCACTGCTCCGGGTGTGTCCACTGCTCCGGGTGTGTGTTCACTGCTCCGGGTGTGTGTCCATTGCTCCGGGTGTGTGTCCACTGCTCCGGGTGTGTGTTCACTGCTCCGGGTGTGTGTCCACTGCTCCGGGTGTGTGTCCACTGCTCCGGGTGTGTGTCCACTTCTCACTGCTGTGTGTGTGCACTTGGGTTTAATGCAGAGCACCAATTCTGAGTATGGGCTACCATACTTAGGAAAGTCACGACTTTCTCTTTTTCCATCCCTTTGTTTCACAAAAGCAAGACTTTTAGTGAATGCTGCTAGACTTTTATTTACTAAAACTAAGATGGAGAGGTGGTTGAAAATTAGATATAAAATTTTAATTGTAATTTTTGAACATACCTATTTCTGCTAATAACAGCAACAGCATGTTTTAGGATCATTGTCACAGACAAAACA
This sequence comes from Carassius carassius, assembly GCF_963082965.1. NCBI lineage: Eukaryota > Metazoa > Chordata > Actinopteri > Cypriniformes > Cyprinidae > Carassius > Carassius carassius. The sequence goes on along the minus strand of NC_081786.1, from coordinate 28,716,801 downwards.
TAACACTGTTGTTATTTATCACTTCGGTGTTTACATATCACAGATGTAAAAATCATTGGTGTTTTGTTTAAAAGAGTATTTGAAATCATTGATGTCTGGCTCACTATTAAGGTGATCCGATTTTTAAAATCTCATTTGTTATTATCTGTGAACTGAAAAATGGGAACATTTTGTTTTCACAAATTATTAGCAAAAATAATTTAGCACAAATAATTTTGTTTTTCACAAACTAAGCATACTATATACTGCGACTACAACCTTCTATACATTTTCAAATGTTATTTTATGTTTGAGCTTCTGGAAATTACTCTTTCTTAATTAGTTTTATTATTTTACATTTTAGGGTCCTTTGTTAGTTATAATCCATTAAATTAATACATTCATGTTAACTAATGGTACCTTATTGTAAAGTCCATTAAATGTAAAATATGAAAGTCCCTTAAAATGAGTGTATAAATGAGTGATATTGATTATGTAACAACATAATCATCAGATGTTGCTGTCATTAAAACGAAAGGACAAACTCAAAAATCATTTTAAATCGAACTGTTCATAAATTTTTAGACAGAAGCTGCTGGCAAAGCATCAAACTACAGTACACTACAGTATGGTGCAGATGATGATCCAGATCTGCAGAGCGTCAGTGTGAACAGGGCTTGATTCTGCTGATGCATCAGAAACTGCTGTCATTTCTTTAAACAGATTAGAAGGCAAACTCCTCCAACCTTGTTACAAATCCGATCCGAATCCGAAGCTGCATCAGAGGGTTTAATAGACTTTGGGTCAGGGGAATTCATTGAACTGTTTGTCTGTTTCACTAGTTCTCAACCCCGTTCCCCGAGCCCTGCACCAGTGCACATTATCAGTGTCTCATCGAACACAGCTCGCCAGCTCATTAGAAGAAACTCAAAGACCGCACACTCTTAAGACCAAGGAGACATCTAAACTGTGCATTATTAGCTATCATATTTGATAAAATTCTGGAGCTCAAGCCAAGTCTTGCAAACAAGCCGGCCCATCGAAGACAAGACGTGAACTTGTGAAACTGTTATGAACATTCATAGCAAAAACAACAACTACAACAAAAAACAATTAGATGGGTAACTGTAGGACTAGTCTAAGCTTTTTATAAAGTTAGTCACTGATCATTTCATCTGACAAGTATGGTGACCCATACTCAGTATTGGTGCTCTGCATTTAACACACACACACCAGTGTGTACAACTCCTGCCAGAACCAAGACTCGAACCTGTGACGTTCTGGTAACTAGTCCAGCTCTCTAACCATTAGGCCACAGAAATACACACATACATATAAAATCTTATTTTATTCTGTAAACTGTTTGATTGCCACTGCAAGCATTTTCTACTATAGTATGATTCCAAACACAGATGAAGAGTCTACCTAGACAGCATTTTTCTGTCAATATGAAGTCTGTTTGTCTTGGCACTTTGTCACAGCAAATCACTGTCGATGTCTACAGCTGCCTGCCCCTATGAAAAAGAAGTGCACTTTAGCATACGATTAAAAACTTATGGGAATTACATTTTTTTTAAACAATATAAATAAGTGTCGACTGAATGTAATGTTTGAGATGCTTAACTGTATGTTATTTACAATTAAATGAAAATTATTACAAATATATAAATAAAGGGTGCTTTTGGACCCACTTAAATAAAACGTATTTTTATATGTAATTTCATAATTACATCTATTATTTTTGAAATATGGCTAAAGTTACTGTTGCTGACAAGTTACTGACAAGCATTTAAGGCAAACTAAATTACACTTAACTGTAATTTCTATTGAAACGTATATCATGTACTTAAATATATTTTGTAATTAAACAAATTTAATGATAAAGTTACATTTCAGTACATTTAAAATATATTATCTTTAAAAGTAATAAAACATAACACACTATAGTTAAAATTATAATCAAGTACTTTATCTAGTAAAATGCAGGCAGATGACTGTCTTTAAATGCAAGATGTTTGAATAATAATAATAAAAAGAATCCAGGAAACAGGGAACTCTTACTAAACAAACAACAACAAAAGAAGAAGAAGAAGAAGAAGAAGTGTAAACATAACAAGGATCAAGAGAAACATGGGATAGATCCAAAACAACAACAAAAATGGCACAGGGAAAACACAAAAGTATTAATACACATGGGCCAATGAGAATGCAAGAAAAGCCTGTAAACAAGATTTTTTAAACATAATGATTTAAAATAAACTTCAACGCAAACCTTTTAATTTGACATTATTAAAAAGTGCACTTTTAAAAAGTGTCCTGAAGCGTTTTAAGAAACAGTCATAAAAGCGTCTCTCTTACAGTACATTTAGGTGAACTTTTATTTCATGAATATTGTATTATCTGCAAGTACAGATTTTCTAAAACTAGTTTTTAGATTTGAAGTATACTACAAGTGCTCATTCAGTACAGTGAAGCACACTTGTTTTTCATAAGGGTATGTAGACAGTGAGCCAGAAAAAAACAGAGCCTAAAGCTAGGAAGATATCTGCTGACATAATGCACATGCACATCCGCAAAAACACTGAAGCAGCAGTGAAATGGCTGGAAGACTGACTGGAATCCTTGTGTCTTTGAAGGACCTTGCACTGATTCCAGGATCTTCTTCCCCTGCCTCCTGGCATTCCATTAAAAACCCATATTACAAAAAACAAGGCAGAAATAGCAGGAGGGAAAACTGAAGTATGAATTAAATGTAGCAAGAGAACAGATGAAATTGTTGCTATCGATCAGGATGGGCCTGGGAAATGTGCAGGCAAATCCAATCGTTCAATGTCCCGTGTGATTTATGCAGTGTGCTGAGAAGCTGTCTGGTCCGGTCAGTGGAAAACATGTAAACCTGCAGATCGGTGCTTCAGCTCTGTGTTACAGGATTTAGCCACACATGGATGCTTGTAAGTGGCCTATAATTCAGCCAGACACCATTAGCAGACTGAAAAAAGTGTGTCGCACAACTGTGCCGTTTATTGAAATTGCATTTTTAATATTGTCTAATGGGAAATAAAGGTTTCTGGTTTAAACTGGTTTTGTTAATTTTGTCTAAAAGCAAATAACACTCCCCATGGAAAGGGTTCAAAGAAACAACTTTTCTTTAATAGTATTTCCCTTGACACCAGGGTGTCGATGAAAACAGACTGACTGCAGAAATTATTGTGGGTTTTATTTATTTTTTAATGCATAACAGAAAATATAATGGATATTTTAAAACTGACATCACTGTCACGGTTACTACTGTCATAGCTCAGAGCCTAAAGTGTCTTAATGTCTTTTGAAAAAGATCATGACTAGGACTATAATCTAGCATTGAAAAATGAAATATTTAATTTTAAGAATGTCATTTTCCACTGTATGTATGCACAGAATTGAAATGAAAGGTATGGATATGCTAATTAGACAAACTAACTAGCTAGCTGGCAAACATGTACAAATAAAATACAAAATTTAGCCTTTAGAATCTAATCTAAAATCTTGCCTAGTGTCACGATCATTAGCTGGAGTGCCCATGAACTTCAGTAGATGGCACTCCACTCAGGACCATTCCACCCATCAACCACCAGATGTCACCATATCATCACTTGGACACTAGCACCTCTCATACTGTTGCACCACACCAGAACTACATGAGTCACTGCATCAAAATCACCTTGCCACACCTGCACCTCACTCATCAGCCAATTTCTTGCCACACCTGCACCTCATTTACACACACATATAAGCACCAAAAATCACTCTTACTCACTGCGAAGTCTTGTTTAGCCTGTCTGACATTTCTGAGCGTTTTTCCTAGTGTTTTGTTCTTCCCGTGTATTATTTTGGATTGTTTAAACCGACTCTGATTCTCTGCTGCCTGCCCTGATCTCTGCTTGTTACCGTTAATGATTCTGGATATCTCTAACATACCTGATGCCGTTCCTGATTTCTGCCTGTATGACCATTCTCTTAATAAAATTCTGCACATGGATCCGGACGCCTCTGACTCCTTGTTACACCTAGGGCACAAACAGAGCCTGGGCGGGCACTGCCGAAGTGTTTTTCATTAAATCTGACACACGTATAAATTCTCCTCCCCCTTCACATCTGTTGTAATAGTTTTAATGTATATTTTACCATTGCAGTTTAAATAAACCATACATATCAGGTTTTCCTTTCAAACAGGGCATCTTGCTTTATTAATATTTATTATGAATTTCTTAAATAACAAACTTTAACAACATATGGGCAGATCCCTTTAGCGCAGCTGATGACGCTTTGAAGCAACGCTAAATTCCTCGATCCTCACATCTTTTCCTTGCATCGTTCCCTCTCATCCTGAAGGGGTGGAGCTAAGACGCAAGGAAAGAAACAAGGATGCACAAATAAGAAATGAGAAAACCCACAGGGACAGAAAACACAACAAAACAGGTCCAGGGATGTATTCCAGAAAGCTGGTTTACTAAACCTCTTGGTAAGTTATCATAGTAATCTTAACTGTGACCCTAACCTGGGGAGCGTTTTCCAAAACCATAGTTGCTAACTAAGTTAACAACTTTGTTGGTTGCAATGCAATTTCCCATTTCCAACCAACTAAGTTCCTAACAGGTTAGCAACTATGGTTTTGAGAAACACACCCCTGGTCGAGAGCAGGTATTCTTTGGTAAAACCAGAGTTTCTTTTGGTCTCCTCCCCCTTTTTAAACTGTTAAGTGAAGTTAAAAAATCTGAAAATCAAGATGCAGTTTCTATATAAAATTAATAAAATAAAATAAAATAAATACAATATTTAGTCTTGTTTCCTGGGGGAAAAAATAAAATTATCTGCCAGTGGGGAAAGAAAAATAATCTTAATGCAAATGGAAACCTCACAGCACCACTTTAATTTTCATCATGCAGACACTGTAAATGTGACAAAAATGGCATGTCTTTTTACCCAGGATTCTGCTGATGAGGAGTCTACATTCATTTACGAGGAGTTACATTTACATCAGGATTTTATTTTATTTTGCCATATCCACATGCATATTTATTTGAGCTGTACCACTTTTAAATGAAGTTCACTTGGTAGTATCTTGCTTGAAGTAACCTAATAATTAATATTTCCTTTAGAATTTCCAGTGTGTTTGGATGCATTGATGACACGCATATTCCTATCTATCATCGCGCCTTCAGAAAATGAAACTGTATGAATGACTGTATGGAATGGAAGGATGCCAGATTGAAAGGTAGTGCAAGATACCTATGCCGTAATCACCACCACAGCTGTTAAATAAAAATTATTCACAATTAATTTGGTCATCTTTATTTCCTACAAATAAAAAAGCAACAATTATTCTTTTCCCAGTTGGATTTTAATATTGTGACCATCTCCTCTTCATCTGTCAGTGGTGCTGATGCAGGTTCTCCCCCCGTTTTAAGAGTCTCTTCCTTCTTGCTGTTGACTGAATAGAAGTCAGATGTTTATTTCATGAATGAAAAATGAAGATTACTTCAGTGACTTACCATTCTGCCTGTTTTAACCTGTGATATTGTAACAGTGATTAAGACTTAAAGTTACCTATTGCATAGTATTCGGAAGTCTTTTTGTAGCTGTTGCCATGGTCAATCATAATTCAAGAGTTTCATTGATTATGGCTTTTCAAAGTCGTGGTGCATACGCTAAACTCAGAGTCAACATACTCAGAGTGGATTGAACCAACACAATTCAGCTGTTCTGAAACAGAAAACTCAGAGGTTACTATTTTGGGGTTTGTTAACCCAGAGTTAAAGTTTTCACTCAGAGTTTGTTGAACCTCCCTTCTGGAATACACCCCAGGGGTGTTTTTATAATAAGAATAATCACTTTACTTTGTACGGATGTATTTGTCCTTGGGACAATAAATATTTTTTATTAATATTAAAATTTAAGGTTTGAACCAAACTGTTAACATAATTTGAGAAAAACAAGGTTAGCTCGATCTAGATGTGAATGCAGATAGATTCTGATACAGTCAGTGTGTGCTGGTTTAGGTTTGTGGTTTATTGGTACCAGTGGCAAATTTTGCTTTATGTATGCTTTGGGATGAGTGTGTTCCCTTTGGTGGTGAATGAGTGTGACCCCGTTCTCTTGTCCTTGTTTCGGCATTACTCACAGAAACTCAAAAATGACGGCATCTATGAATCACAGCAGAGTATTTTAGTGTTTGGGAAGAGAGCAGTGACATCGGCCTTGTCACAAGCAGCACTACTGCGGGCCTCAGTCTGGTCACAGAAAATCATGTTACCTTGGTTTAAGATGCATTCATGTCACTGATCTATATAATGATGCGATCATTGCGTTCTAAACTGCTATTAGGGAGTAAAGCCACCGGAAGTGTTTGAGCGGCCATATTGCTATTCCCACCTTTCAGAAGGCATCATTGACTGACAGCCAAAACCTTGACCTAAAATCACCTGATTTAAAGCACATCAGTCACACAGGATTAGTTTTTTGGATAAGCAACAGTCTCATTTGTGCGGTGGCCTACCTGTTCTCCTGATCTCCAGCGACAATCTCCAGCATGTCTTCCCCTCATTTGTGTCTCCTTTTGTCTAAGCATGTTCACTACTGTAATGAACTTAAGTTTTTAATACGCATTAAACAAATACCCATTTACATGCTTAGGCCATTTGCTTTGTAAAAATGGGCAGGGAGACTTCAGACATACCGTAAAAACATTAGGTGGTTTTCTCAATGAAATCTAATAATTCCCTATTAATTCAACAGAACATATAGGAACATTATAGGGAACTGCAATATGGTGGCGCAGTGGCTTCATTTTTGAATCCAGCTCTCTATTAAAGGTCAGTGATTCATGTATTGTCAGAACTACAATTACACAACAACAGGTTGTAGATTCAGAATGAGAAGTGATGGATTGTTCATTGCTCTTACTTTCAATTTAGTGAATAAATGAAGTGAGACTATGAATGCTTTTAAATGGATTTTTTCTGCTTCATCTTTTTAAATGTTGCCATAATCAGAAATCTTAACCGACAGTGTTGACAACTTTACCATATTTTGTTTATCACATAGTGTTACTTACAACTAACAGGAACAACTTAAAGTGTGAGGAATTATTTAAAAATCTCAGATAATTTCCTTTTAATTCACGTCTAGTGTTTATCTAGAATCTACTGTACTAATAAACCAAAAGAAACTTAAATTACTTTTGGCTCTACATACTCTTCTCTGCTGAATTGTGTGTATTCTTGTTGATGTAGAGTTATACTTGATATTGTCCATCTGAAATAAATTTATCTAGGACAGAATTCGTGCTCTGCATTTAACCCATCCAAAGTGCACACATACAGCAGTGGCCAGCCAATTGATGCTGCGGCGCCCAGGGAGCAGTTGGGGGTTCGGTGCCTTGCTCAAGGGGACCTCAGTCATGGTACTGCTAGACACAAACCCACAACCTTAGGGTTAGGAGTAAAGGCTCAAAGTCACTAGGCCACGACTTCCCCTTATGTTTTATGTTACTCATGTTTCATGTTACTCAATAAAAATGTTACCCGTGCTATAGTTTATGTGCCATAGTACTAAATACCACTTTTCAGATGAACTGTCAACATGACCCAGAGGACAAAAAACAGACACCCTCCCCTGGAGTCCTTGAGTCATTAACCTCTCATTTATCATCATCAAATTTAATGTAGGATCTAGAAAAAATCTTATTGTGATTAAACCAGAAACATGTAAAGTAAATGAACAAAAACAATCTTTAAAGTTTGGGCTCATAAATATTAGATCACTCACAACCAAAGCAGTTATTGTAAATGAAATTGTAAATGAAATGATCACAGATAATAGTTTTGATGTACTCTGCTTGACTGAAACCTGGCTAAAACCAAATGATCATTTTGGTCTAAATTAGTCGACTCCACCAAACTACTGTTATAAGCATGAGCCCCGTCAGACTGGTCGTGGAGGAGGTGTTGCAACAATATATAGTGATATTCTCAATGTTACCCAGAAAACAGGATACAGGTTTAACTCTTTTGAAATACTTCTGCTAAATGTTACACTGTCAGACATGCAAAAGAAATCTAATGTATCTCTTGCTCTGGCTACTGTGTATAGACCACCAGGGCCGTATACAGAATTCCTAAAAGAATTTGCAGATTTCCTCTCAGACCTTCTAGTTACAGTTGATAAGGCGCTAGTCATGGGAGATTTTAATATTCACGTTGATAATACAAATGATGCACTAGGATTTGCATTTACTGACCTAATAAACTCCTTTGGAGTCAAGCAAAATGTCACCAGGCCCACTCATCGTTTTAATCTTACACTAGATTTAATTATATCGCATGGAATCGATCTTACTGCTATAGATATCGTACCTCAATGTGATGATATTACAGACCATTTCCTTGTATCGTGCATGCTGCGTATAACTGATATTAACTATATGTCTCAGCGTTACCGTCTGGGCAGAAATATTGTTCCAGTCACCAAAGACAGATACACAAATAACCTGCCTGATCTATCTCAACTGCTATTTGTACCCAAAAATACACATGAATTAGACGAAATGACTGACAACATGGGCACTATTTTCTTTAATACATTAGAAGCTGTTGCCCCCATCAAATTGAAAAAGGTTAGAGAAAACCGTACTGTGCCATGGTATAACAGTAATACTCACTCTCTCAAGAAAGTAACTCGTAGTCTTGAACGCAAATGGAGAAAAACTAACTTGGAAGTTTTTAGAATTGCATGGAAAAACAGTATGTCCAGCTATAGACAGGCTCTAAAAACTGCTATATACACATAGAGCATATCCACAAACTCATTGAAAATAACCAAAACAATCCAAGGTTTTTATTTAGCACAGTGGCTAAATTAACAAATTACCAGACGCCACCTGATTCAAATATTCCACCAACGTTAAATAGTAATGACTTTATGAATTTCTTCACTGATAAAATAGATAACATTAGAAATACAATAGCGAATGTAGATTCTACAGCGTCTAACACTTCAGTTTCATCCATCGCACCCAAAGATAAACTGCAGTGCTTTACAAATATAGGACAGGAAGAGCTAAATAAACTTATCACTGTATCTAAACCAACAACATGTTTATTAGATCCTGTACCCACTAAATTACTAAAAGAGCTGTTACCTGTAGCCGAAGAACCGCTTCTCAATATCATTAACTCGTCGTTATCTTTAGGTCACGTCCCAAAACCATTCAAGCTGGCGGTTATCAAGCCTCTTATTAAGAAACCAAAACTAGATCCTAGTGAACTGGCAAATTATAGGCCTATTTCAAATCTTCCATTTATGTCTAAAATTTTTGAAAAAGTTGTGTCTGCTCAATTGAGCACCTTCCTGCATAAAAATGATCTGTATGAAGAATTTCAGTCAGGTTTTAGGCCCCACCATAGCACAGAAACTGCACTTGTTAAAATTACAAATGACCTGCTTCTTGCGTCAGATCAAGGCTGCATCTCATTTCTAGTCTTACTTGATCTTAGTGCTGCGTTCGACACCATAGATCATGACATATTCATAGATCGATTACAAAACTATACAGGTATTCAAGGGCAGGCTCTAAGATGGTTTAGATCCTACCTGTCCGATCGCTACCATTTTGTTTACTTAAATGGGGAGTCATCTCATAGACGGATGTACAGTTACTTCTTCTACAGTCAAAAATCTGGGTGTTATATTAGACAGCAATTTGTCTTTTGAAAATCATATTTCCCATGCCACAAAAACTGCATTCTTCCATCTTAGAAACATTGCCAAGCTACGAAACATGTTATCTGTTTCTGATGCAGAAAAGCTAGTTCATGCATTCATGACCTCTAGACTGGACTATTGTAATGCACTTCTAGGTGGTTGTCCTGCTTCGTCAATAAACAAGCTACAGGTCGTCCAAAATGCAGCAGCTAGAGTCCTTACCAGGTCAAGAAAATATGATCATATTACCCCAATTTTACAGTCTCTGCACTGGCTACCTATTAAGTTCCGTATCAGTTACAAATTATCATTACTTACCTATAAGGCCCTAAATGGTTTAGCTCCTGCGTACCTAACTAGCCTTATACCATGTTACAATCCATCACGCTCCCTAAGGTCACAAAACGCTGGACTTTTGGTAGTTCCTAGGATAGCAAAGTCCACTAAAGGAGGTAGAGATTTTTCACATTTGGCTCCCAAACTCTGGAATAGCCTTCCTGATAATGTTCGGGGTTCAGACACACTCTCTCTGTTTAAATCTAGATTAAAAACACATTTCTTTCGCCAAGCATTCAAATAATGCCTCTCATAATTTGTGACTGCAGTTGTATCTGATCAAATGTGCATTCTTATTCTTTAGCTTGGGTTAAATTAATTCATTTTACTTGGTTGGAACAGCAGCTATGCTAATGATGTCTCTATTTGTTTCTCTGTTTCTGCTGGGATTTACATCCTGTGGTAACTAGGATTTACACAAGCTCCAGTCTGGATCCAGAACACCTGAGAAGAGATGATGCTGACCCTCAGAGGACCTCAGATGATGCTAATCCTGAATCAACAAACAGAACTAACAAATATTGCTACAAGTGTGACTGCATCATATAATAATTATTAATTACTAATAATATTAATAATGTTCATCATCTGGCTGACGACGACTTGTATATATTTTTCTACAAATCCTGTCATACGTGCACAAACTGACACTCACCACTTATAAGCTATTACTAAATATTGTAGAAACATAATTTTCTGTAAAGTTGCCTTGCAACGATTTGTATTGTAAAAAGCGCTATACAAATAAACTTGAATTGAATTGAATTGAATTCTTCCTAACTAACTCGCCCCCTTCAACCTTGGGTCTGTACATACATTTAGAAATCTGATTAAGACATTTTATTTTTATTAATACTGCTGTCTTTGCTGAAGTTAGACAATAGCACAACCTCCCGTTTGATCTGGAAAAGTCACTCTTCACATTTCTGACAAGAAACATAGTCTCCATTTAAACCTACTGTTTAATTCAGAGCAGAATAGATGGAGGGTAACTTTTCTTTTCTCTACATGCTTGAGTTATGATCACAGGGCTTGACCTCACCTGTCTGCCTATGACATCCAAGGGCTCATGAGAAGATTCTTCAGACTGTAGAACAGGGCAGATTCTGCTTGTTGAGCATTCATGTAAAAGCTATTGATTTTTCCTCTCTCTCCCTTCCTATGACGATCAATACATATCCTGTGCAATGCATGCCAAACAAAGGTCAAAAATAACAGAGATGTTATCCTCCTGTGTCTCTTAGTTAAACGGTCAGTCTTGTAAGTATGATATTGAAACATCGAAAGCAGCTTTCACACCGCAGTTTTCAACTGAAGCTAAGCAACATTATTCCAGAATGGGAGACCTCCTGAGGAAAACTAATGCTGCTGCTGGGATAGGTTTTGATGGAGTCTGCAGGCAGCGCTCATCCTGTGGTCTGTGTGGGTCCTGACAGCACAACACATTAAAGTGATGGGGAAGCTATGCTGAACAATCACCCTTTAGATGAAATGCTAAAAATTTACTGTCGCTCCCAGTTGTATGTGAAGCTTAGCAGAGATGATTAGAGAAATGGATTTTAAAAAATGTAAACCTGGGCAATACAACACATACTTCAGTGATAAATGTCTATTTAAATGCACTATATGTAAGAACTTCCATGTTTGAATTACTTTTTAATTGCCAAAGTGTGAACAGCTTGTAATGAAACTCATGAAAAAAAAAGGATTCCTAGGTTGTCTATGAAATCTTGTATACTGATTTTTGTGTTAAGGATTCAGGATGTGTTGCCGGGAAAATTAAAAAGATGTGCTCCAAAGAGCCTCTCATATGAAATGAATGCTTACAGTGTTTATAATAATGATGAAGGCTATTCTGTACTGCAATGTCAATGTGTCGTGCAAAGAAAAGGAATTAATTCAAACTGTAATCTCATAGAGCGAGATCTACATATCTCAAATACCCATTATAATCAAACTGTCATAAGAGTGTAAGTTTGACCTCATCTGTCAACATGATCCCAGTGAATTGCAGAGCTGGTGCATATAACAATCACAATGATCTGATGCTTTCTTAACGGCTGTTTTCTCACAACTGTCATTTTTGGTGGTTAATTTTGTTATTGAGAGGAAAGCGAGCAGCACATATTTACATATGTAAATGCTAGGCGTTGTGCTGTGATCCGTATTGACCAAGCACCATGTTTCGGCAGGCATGTGATCCGCAGATTAAATGCAAAATTTAACCATAATAGGGTGATAGTTTATCATTTGTAAGTTTTTTCACACATAACCAATTTTAAACCATTCCAGTGAAAGAAAGGCTAAGGGAAACTTGATTTGTTACTCGTGCAATGTTTTCTGTTCACAGCCGCACACACACATGAAGTGCGCACACATAGAGACACGTTTCAGACTGCGCAAACACCAAACTGAATCCTCTTTTGTATCTCCTTGTGTTTGAGCGACACATATTCAAAAGAATGATGGCAAATACTGATCTCAACAATCATTCTGGTAAAAATAGTGATGAGAACAGCTGAGAAAATTTACACTGAAATCATCACAGTCTATGGAAAAGGTCAATTTTTCCAGTTGCAGAATGTTCCAAAGACCTCCTGTTGCTTCCAAATGGAATCAGGAGCTTTGTTGACTGCACCCTGCAGTGCATGTTATCACATCAATACTCAACTGAAAACCCCCATCACACTGATAAACCCTCACTGGCACCCACATCACCTATTACCCCTTACTCTGTATCTGTGCCTCACGGAGGAATCAGTCAATTTGAAGTGGACTTAGTTATTGCAAGTTGTTGACCTAAATGGAGAAGCACAATGTTCAGCATGTGCCCACCCCATTTCAAGGTTGAAAAAGGAAATTTCCATTCAATTGTAGATGTCAGTCATGCAGCAGTGTCATGCCTGGATACATGGCTTATTTGTGTGTGTTAGGGTCTTGGGCAGGGGTGGGTGAATCTGGCCCCCCACTTTCCTGTAGAGTTCAGCCCAAACACACTAACAAAGTAATCAAAGTCTTCAGGATTACTAAAAAAGCTACAGACATGCGAGTTTGATCAGGGTTGGAGCGAATCTCTGCAGGAAAGTAATCAAGAGAGCCATAGTTGCCCATCGCTGGTCTAGGATTTGCAGTTCTCCAGGATTGCTCATCGTCTGGACCTTGATTATAACTGAGAGAGAGGGGGTGAAACTAAGATCTGTTCATTGCCAACAGCTAAACAATGTAGATTTAAGATACCAGTGAACTTTCACTAGAAGTCATTGGGCCTTGTCACAGTGAGGCTCTGTGACTACAGACTTTTATTATGAAAAGGATACTTACTTTGACAAGGGACTGTGAATATACATGCACACTTTTCCCTATGTTTGCGCAAATTGAACCAGTTAACAAATATAATTTTAACTGATCATGTGGTATGCAATGTTTTTCCTGTCCTCATGTTGTTTCTTTCCAAGTTTGACATTTAATAACTCATAAACTTCACTATGTTGATTTTGTATTGTATTGAGTTGGGTTGTATCGTATTGAGTTGTTGTATTAAAAAGCAATGCAAGGCTGGTAATCAGGTTTAATGTTTATTGTTTCTGTATAACTATTTACATATTATAAATAATCAAACTTACGTACTGGAACATTTTCTCCTACACCAAACAGACAAAACCTGGTCACAGTAAATGCTCACCATTTTGAATCTCCTATTCTTACCAATAGATGGCATGTCTCATTGTATTCATGAAGGAAGGGGGGATGTTGGTGATCTGTTTAATTTCTGGTTGAGCAAAGTTAAAAATTTATAATTAAATTATGTTTTAAGAGCTTGATTTGTTTCAAAATTTTTGTTTACATTTTGTTACTGTTAAAGCACATTTATTTGACTCTCTTAGGTTTCTTTGTTACCTCTAATTACTAAATCGTTTAGTCAAAGTAGGAGGAGCTTGGTCTTTTTAAGATGGCCTCTAACATATGTTAGGGGCTTGTAGAGTGAGTTGTGAGATGATTTTTTAGAGCGGGATTGCTATTCTTTGGGTCAAATTCTTTGACATAGCCGAATGTTTGTTTGAACAGTTTCGTTTTGCTTTAGTGTTGTTGTTTTTTTTTTTCCTACTTTCACTGTAAACACCTTAGACACACCAGTGGGAAACCTTGATTTTTGCACTCCTGAGAATAAACATTCCAAACTTTTGATTCCATTGTCACGTCACCTCATTCTTTCGCCTCAGTCTGCCAGTACGTTTGGAGTGCTGGTGTTTAGGCTGATCAAAACATCTTTTTTTCCTGCAGCTGTCACACCATTGGTTTCATTACAGGCCTAGTATACAGGCTGAAGTGAGTGGGAATTGGAATGACGCAACGGTAGGCTACTTACTGTAGTACAGGGCACCAGCACCAGCCAACCCCCCCCCCCATCTAATGTAAAAGACTGACCACTGGATGCTTTTCACATCAGAGTCACTAAGGGTGGCCACACACTAGACGATTTTAAGGCCGAGTATAAGCCTGATTTGCACACCAGAATGATCGGGGGTATGGCCCGTCACAATTTTTTTTTATTTTTGTGTGGTGTCACCTCTATTGTGTGGTGTCATTATGATTATTTAACTGCTCTTCATCGAGACAGAGCATCTCCAAACTAAAATCGTAAATATAATTTAAAAAATAATAATATTTACTCTTTATCAGGCTGCCTTTGTGTTTCCCACAATAGACAAAAGCATCACCTAGCGGATGTTGCATGCTTCTATAGCTGAAACTTGGCAGCTACAAAAATGCCACAAAAGCAGAGTACTGAGAAAGAATATAACCCAATTTCTTTTTAATACTTTGTTTTTCACTGTGAAACAGAATACGCACCAGGAAAGCCAGCGGATGAACTCGCTGCCAGCTGCCTGGGATGTGGAGGGATGACTGCCGTCCATGAGGGAGCAGAGGAGTCACCGCCGTTCGCCTGAGGCCGGAGCTGGCTGCCATCTGCCATGATGGGGAGGAGCAGGGAACGGAGGACTCCTGCCGGTTGCCTGAATCCGGAGGAGCCGTCACCGTCCACCGGGCAGCAGAGGAGTGTTGTGCCGTCCACTGAGGGCTATCCAGTGCTGCTGCCAGGCACCGCGAAAGAGTTTACTCAGCTGGTGGGGGGACGAGCAGCAGTGTGTCTGGGAAACGGAATAAGATTTAATTTTATTTTTTTTCTCCTCTCTCCCCTCTCTCGTCTCTGTCGCTCCTCATCCTTCCATCTCCTTTTCTCTCACCTCGTCTGTCTGTCCATACCCCCAGGTACGTCGCGGCTGCCATGATTGGCTCCCCCAGAGGGGGGAGTAGAGCGCAGTCTTGGGAGTAGCCCCTGGACTGCGAGGGGTGATGGGCGACACCTGCACCACTCACCGGTCTCAAGTCCAGTGGAGGAGCTCCGGAAGGATAAAAGGAGGAGGAACGACAGTGAAGGACGAGAGAGGACCAGGCCTGGGTTTTATTTTGTTTTGTTTTTTTTGTGCGCGGAAGTCGTCTGCGAGGGGCTGTCACACTGTTTTGTGTTTATTTTGTTATTAAAGTATTTTTTTAATGTTTGCCAGTTTCCGCCTCCTTCTTCCCGTATTACGAATGTTGTTACAAAGGCTAAAACTCGATTGAAACTGTCTTCATGTCAGTGGTTTCCCATGGTTTTAAAATAATTTAAGAGTTGAAAATTATCTAGTGTGTGGCCAGCCTAAGTCAGTGTCCAATCAGTTAACAAAAAAAGAAAAGAAAAAATCAACTCAACTCAAACGCAGAATTAAAGGAATTAATCAGCAAATTCAGCACAACATTTTTAAACCTCTAGTATCCACTGTGCAGCAAAGGCTTTCAAGGAGAACAAGACAACATGCTGCCTGAAAATTACAGAACACAACACATATGGTCTAGCCCAGGGGTGGCCCTAAACAGCCAAAGTTTTAGGTGAGTGCCCAAGGGTGCCAAACTCAGCTCCTGGAGGACCACAGTCCTGCAGAATTTGGCTTCAACTCTAATTAAACAGACCTGATCCAGCTAGTCAAGTACTTCAAGATAACTTGAAAACTACAGGTTTGGTTGGAACTGAATTATGGAGGACTGTGGCCCTTCAGGAGCTGAGTTTGGCACCCTTGGTTTAGCCTTTGCCTTATGGTACCAAAGATCTATGTTTTGCAGTACAAGTATGTACAGTGTAATTTCTAAAGAAAGACAGTGGTGGCCAAAATTATTGGAACACCTGAAAGATATGAAAATATTTACCTCCAAAACATGATTTCATTTCATAATGTTCACGAAACATGGAGATGGTTACTCTGAGGACAAGACATATCAGATGAAGTGAGTCATACTGTTTTTATCTACTTTAACTTTAATATTTGGTACAGTATGTCCACCTGGCATACTGTCAATTTATTCCCTGAGAACTTCAACACTAATGTTATCCCATGCCTTGTTCTGCAACTCAAGCCAAAGGCTTTCCTTTAAATCTACTGTACAATAGATCTGTCCAGTTTAATTTCCATCTCACCCCAAATTTGCCCGAAGGGGTTGAGGACCGGACTTGAGGGGCCAGTCTATCATTTTCAATGTTTTAACAGATTACTTCCGTCTCAGGTAGTTCCAGCAATAGATCAATTTATGGGTTTTGTAATGGCCAATTCAACAAAAACACCTGAAGCGTTAACAAGAGGTTGGTACCTCAGTCTCCTCTCCTTCTTTGTGAATTAGAATCAGCATGAGCTTTATTGCCAGGTATGTTTACACATTCAAGGAATTCGTTTTGGTGATAGAAGCTCCACAGTGCAACGGAAGGACAGTGACAAGACAGGACACAGATAATAATAAGAATAATATAAATCATAAAAAACAAAAAAGCAAACAAAATATAATATAGACAATTATGATGTGTGCAAATATGAAATGTAAACAAGTATGGTGTTAAATAGGTAATGTGTGTTGTCTGTTCCAAGATTTTTGTTAAGTGATCATGAGATGTGATTTGTAATGGATGTAATTTTGCCAAGTTTCTTCTGTTTCTGAGATAAACATTTATGAGTCATTATTGTTTATGCCATATTTGTTGTATTGTTTATCCTTGCACATTAAAAGGCTGTCTTTTCAATCAATATGTATGGCTGAATTTCAGGTGAAATAACAGTGCATGACTGTCACTGTTTGTGAGAAGAGAGAGAGGATAAGGGAGGATGATGGTGGAGCTGGAGGGTGAAAGGGAAGCGGTGTAGGTCTGGGTGTCAGATGCAGATGCTGATGAGGCTTGAATTCAGGGCATTAGAGCATCCTGTGAAAATGTCAGCAGACAGCACAGATCTCAGTGCTGACGGCACCTTCTGAAGGAGGAAAGGCCACTGCCTCTGCATTAACACTATCGTGCATGCACATTTCCGCAAAAGATCAATTCACTCTGAAACTCACATGTGCAACTGTACAAAACAGTACAGACATTTGTTTTGCCTTTGAGATTCTTCGAGGTTGCTTTTTGTAAAGCAAGCACGTAAAAATTCCTGTTCTGGGTCAGTTCATTTCAAATTCAATTAAAAGCATGTAAAAGCATGGAGACAATTTTTTATCACAGTATCACAGTACTCACCAATGCCTGTAGCCCAATTCATCGCCTCAAGTAGATTTTATTTTCTGTATGCACAACAAGAGTGAATTAATTAACAAAACAGAAAACCCCCTCAAGCACAATAATTAATTAGAAAGGAAAATAGGTTTTCAAAGAAAAAAGGTGTAAGAAGAACTGTAAGTGTTCCTGTCTCATGGAGAGGACAGAAAGTCTAGTTATTTGAAACAAGTCACGTACAGTGGCATGCAGAGCTGACAAGCTCAGCAGGCCGGGCCAATAGCACCGCCCACAGTTCATCATTTATTTACTAACACAGCAGGTGTGTCTGCCTCGCATCCGCTGGCCTCAACATTTCTCCTCTGCTGATTGTGTCCAGCATGCCATGACCAGTCACCTTTGATTGCTGCATCATCCGTTTTGTAAACCACTCAAAAATGTACAATATGTAATGTATGTGAAGGTGAATTTGGATGATTGTGGTTGGTACAAAAACACAAACTCCCTTATACAAACTTTCCAGCACAATGTTTTTTATCCACATTTCAGAGCATTTGCCAGGGAAAAAATGACTCAAGTGTTTAAATATGTCTCAAGTCCTCCTATAGGTCTGTTTTATCATCTGCAGGGTGAAAACAAAATCTGATCGCTTTAAAATAGACACAAGCATTAAGCTTCTGCATTAACATCATCTCTAGGATGGGAAGTAACTTGTTAACATGTAACTAAATTACATAATTTAATTACAAAATAAGGTTAAACTTTATCTGGTTACACTTTTTTATGTGTCCTTATTACAGTGTAATTATACATTTATGTACTGAGTAATATTAATTAACTACATGTACTTACTATATTGTTAGGATTAGGGTTTAGTTTAGGGTTACTCGCATGTATTTTCATTCTCAGATGAACTTACCCTTTATATGAAATTGATGGGAGATTTTGAATATGACACATTTAAATTTAGTCATTTAGCATATGTTTTTATCCAAAGTGACTTACAATTGAGGGATACACAGTTATCAGTGTTGAGCGCTACTGTAAGGTTAACCGTGCCTGGTTTAAATGTTTGAAAAACAGTTGAAAACATTAGAAATTTAGAAAAGTCATCAAAAAGTACTCAAATGTAATCAGTTACATTACTTTAATAAAGTAATTTAAATAGTTTCACTCCTTATTGCATCTGATCTGTAACCTATTACATTTCCAAAGTAACTTTCCCAACACTCCCGGGACTCTCAGATATATAGCATTGCATTTTTGTGCATCAACATACTTACTTTAGCCAGCAAAAAAATGTAATTTCTTTCCTTTATGATGCTTCACTACTGGCTATTAATCAAACACTGTTTACTCTGAGAGTAAGCATCACAGTATGTGGTGTCATTGTGACTCCTCTGTGTAGACGTCAATGAAGCCCTGGGCAACACGAGTGATGCATTCATGAGGCCGAGAGGAGTCTGTAACACCTGTTAACCTAATTAATCAGATGTATCAAAGAGTACAAAAGGAGTCCAAACCCCATAGTAATACTCACGTTTGTCTACTCTTCAAAGAAAGTGATTGAATCTGAATATAAAGTGGCCGAGGTTTGTTTGTGTTGTGAGAATTTGAGAGTGGATAGTGCTCCTACTTCACAGTGCTCTTGTTCAAAATAATTATATCTCTTCATACCAAAATAAATTTTATGTTCTGAAAAATTATAGGTATTTTACCTATAAGAGTGTGGGAGCAAGAACATTTAATAAAAGACCAGAGCTAAACTCTGCAGGAATGTGGACCTCGAAGGCCAGGGCGTTCTGGCAAGTTGAACAAACATTCTTCTAGTTATAGTACTTGTTATTATTGTATAAAAAGTTGATCTTTAATGATATTGTCAAAATGTTATTACAAAAACATTATACATTGTTCATGGAACTTTTTTTCTGAAATGTTTTATTCAGATGTTCATGTAACATGTTAAATGTAATTACTTGTTTTAGAATGTTCAGAGAAAATTCAAAAGTAGCTGTGATGAAACGGCGGAGTCAGTTAGATCCATCTGCAGCAGTTTATCAATACAGGTAATTAAACAGAGAACAGCAGACATAAACTCAGGCTGGCATCAAAAGGGAAATCAAGCAGACGTTCGTAGAGAACTCAGATAAGCACAAACAGAGGGGCAATTTGTTACATGGAGTCAGGCACCGGCATAGTAGCAAAGGATAATCAATCGTGTTTCAGAGTCCAGAGGTAATACAGACCAGGCAATACAGGCAATACAGACCAGGGGTAAATCAAAACTTCACAAAATAACAAAAGGGAGAGCAGTTCAGAGAAAGGGGAGAAGACAAGGTGCAGGTGATAATACTAAAAGGTAATCAAGATAATTAAGCAGGGTTAGACGGGGATGATTGCGGAGAGGGACACTGGGAAATGCAGTCCTAATATTCAGGAGTGAGGGATCTGATGCCGCCAGAGGAGAGTGTAGCAGACCGTTCCATGACATAGCCCCTCCCCTGCAGGTGGCTCCGGAAGCGAGGACCAGAACATCGATGGGGTCTTCCTCGGGGTCTGGGAGCAGGTCGGTCAGGATGGTCACGATGGAAGCTGGTAAGTAGAGAGGGGTCCAGGATGTCCTGAGACCTGACCCAGGAGCGTTCCTCAGGACCGTACCCCTCCCAGTCAACAAGGTAATGTAGAGCCCCGCCACGACGTCTGGAGTCCAGTACCACTCGCACCCGGTAGGCCTCCTCGCCGTGAACCTCAATAGGAGGATTCTGCACCAGCGTGTTCCCCTCTTGACCCTCCTCTCTCCTGGGGGTGACTGCGGGTCTGAAAAGAGACACATGAAAGGTAGGTGAGATTTTGTAATGAGAAGGAAGAGCCAACCTAAATGAGACTGGGGTGATCTGGCTGCACCGAAGCCAGGAATCTACCACGGGGAGATTGGAGGGCTCGCCCGCCCACGGGACTCCACTCCTGCTGATTTTGATGGCAGTAGGTCCGTAGGAAACGAGTTAGGTCCTGATTCAACCTCTCAACTTGCCCGTTGGCCTGAGGATGGTAGCCCGAGGTGAGGCTAACATTAATATTGAGCTTCGATCAAAGTTCCCTCCACACACGAGAAGTAAACTGAGGGCCTCAGTCAGTTACAATGTCCTCAAGAAGGCCAAAAAGCCGAAACACATGATTGAGGAGGGCCTCGGCGGTCTGTAAGGCTGTGGGAAGACCAGACAAAGGGATGGAACTGCATGATTTTGAAAACCGGTTAATTACAGAGAGGATGGTGGTGAAACCCTGGGACTGAGGAAGGTCCGTGACAAAATCCACAGCGATATGGGACCAAGGGCGTTGTGGTACCGGCAGAGGCTGTAAGAGGCCAGCTGGTTTCAGGTGAGAAGACTTGACCATGTTACAAGTGGAACACTGATGAACAAACTTGATCACGTCAGCTCGAAGAGAAGTCCACCAGAAGCGATTGGAGACTAGCTGAGTGGTGGCCGTGATACCTGGATGCCCCGCGCTGGGAGTGCAATGAACCCATTGGAGGACACGGTCGCGGAGCTCGGGAGGAACAAAGAGGCGGTCCCCCGGACATTCCGGGGGTGCTGGATGTCTTTGCTGAGCTGTAGAAACCTCCGTGATGATATCCCACTGCACTGGAGCGACAATGAGAGAGGAGGGCAGAATGGGAACTGGTTCAGAACACTCGTCTTTACTGTCGAACTGGCGTGAGAGAGCATCCGCCTTGCCATTCTTAGAACCTGGTCTGAAAGTGACTTTGAAATTAAATCGGGAGAAGAAGAGGGACCAGCGAGCCTGGCGAGCATTCAGACATTTGGCGGATTTGAGATACTCCAGATTTCTGTGGTCCGTAAGCACAGTGAAAGGATGACACGCCCCCTCCAGCCAATGCCTCCACAGCCAATGCCTCCGCAAGCTCTTTCACAGATGTGGGTTGAGGCCAGTTGACCACCGGTTGTACCTTGTTGTCATCCATCACCACTCCGTCTTCGCTGATGATGTAACCCAAGAACGAGATCAGAGTCTGATGAAACTCGCATTTCTGTATCTTCGCATACAACTGGTGCTCGATGAGGCGCTTGAGAACAGCTAGCACATCCTGAACGTGCGTTTCAAGGTTGTCTGAATAAATCAGGATGTCGTCAATGTATACAATTACACTCCGATTGAGCAGGTCTCTGAATATCTCGTTGACAAATGCTTGAAAAACTGAAGGACTGTTGGAAAGGACGAACTGCATGACCCGATATTGATAATGGCCGGAGGTTGAAGAAAACGCTGTCTTCCACTCATCACCCTCCCGAATAGGAATAAGGTTGTATGCATTTCGTAGGTCGAGCTTGGTGAAATATCGGGCCGTGTGGAGCATTTCAAGGGCAGCTGGGACGAGAGGCAGTGGATAGCAGTATTTGATGGTTATCTCATTGAGACCCCGATAGTCTATGCACGGTCGGAGACCCCCATCCTTCTTTTTGACAAAAAAGAAACTGGCAGAAGCAGGAGATGTTGAAGGGGTAATAAAGCCTTTAGCAAGCTGTTCTTCTATATACGAATTCATGGCCTCGGTCTCTGGCTGAGATCGGGGGTATACACGACAGCGTGGCGGCATGGTTTCCGGCAGGAGCTCGATGTGGAGGTAAGTGTGAAGCTTCACGCTCGCTGAATGCTTGGGCAAGGTCATGGTAAACAGCCGGGATTTCCTGTAGATTAACGTCCACGGAGGGGCTGGCACTCAATTCAGGACCCTGGACAACGGGCATACATTTATTCAGACAAGATGAAGACCACTGGATAATCCTCCTCTCCGACCAGGAAATTTGCGGGTTGTTTCTCTCCTGCCAAAGAAACCCCAGAATCATAGGATGAAGTGGCGAATGAATTGTGTAAAACTGGATAGTCTCCCTATGTTACGAGCCGATGCTGAGGGTGAGAGGTGGTGTGATGTACTGGCGCTCCCCTGTCCCCAGGGGGCGACCGTTCAACGCTGTCACTGTCACAGAGGGTTCACAAGAGCGGAAAGAAATTTTATGAGTTTTAGCAAAGGTTGAGTCAATAAAATTTCCAGCAGCTCCCGAGTCTATAAAAGCCCTCGATTTTACAACCTGCCCATTAATAATCAACGAAATATCCACAGTGAGAGATTTAGAAGAGAGTGAACGTGAACTCACCACAGCGGGGTTGCGAGAAGGGGATTTCACTGGGCAGGAAGCCCTGAAATGACCGGCCTGACCGCAGTACATGCAGAAATGATTGCGCCTTCTCCTCTCACGTTCCGCCTCGGAGAGATGGGTGTAGCCGATCTGCATGGGCTCAGGCTCTGAGGTGCATACCGGGTTGAAATTTAGGCTGGTCCTGACTGGAGTGCATTTCCCAGTGTCCCTCTCCACAATCATCCCCGTCTAACCCTGCTTAATTATCTTGATTACCTTTTAGTATTATCACCTGCACCTTGTCTTCTGCCCTTTATCTGGTCTGCTCTCCCCTTTGTTATTTTGTGAAGTTTTGATTTACCCCTGGTCTGTATTGATATTTTCCGTATTACCTCTGGACTCTGAAACCTGATTGATTATCCTTTGATACGGTGCCTGACTCCACGATGCAGTTCTCCACTCCTGCTGATTTTGATGGCAGTAGGTCCGTAGGAAACGAGTTAGGTCCTGATTCAACCTCAACCTGCCCGTTGGCCTGAGGATGGTAGCCCGAGGTGAGGCTAACATTAATATTGAGCTTCGAGCAAAGTTCCCTCCACACACGAGAAGTAAACTGAGGGCCTCAGTCAGTTACAATGTCATAAGGAAGGCCAAAAAGCCAAAACACATGATTGAGGAAGGCCTCGGCAGTCTGTAAGGCTGTGGGAAGACCAGACAAAGGGATGAAACGGCATGATTTTGAAAACCGGTTAATTACAGAGAGCATGGTGGTGAAACCCTGGGACTGAGGAAGGTCCGTGACAAAATCCACAGCGATATGGGACCAAGGGCATTGTGGTACCGGCAGAGGCTGTAAGAGGCCAGCTGGTTTCAGGTGAGAAGACTTGACCATGTTACAAGTGGAACACTGATGAACAAACTTGATCACGTCAGCTTGAAGAGAAGTCCACCAGAAGCGATTGGAGACTAGCTGAGTGGTGGCCGTGATACCTGGATGCCCCGTGCTGTGAGTGCAATGAACCCATTGGAGGACATGGTCGCGGAGCTCGGGAGGAACAAAGAGGCGGTCCCCCGGACATTCCGGGGGTGCTGGATGTCTTTGCTGAGCTGTAGTAACCTCCGTGATGATATCCCACTGCACTGGAGCGACAATGAGAGAGGAGGGCAGAATGGGAACTGGTTCAGAACACTCGTCTTTACCGTCGAACTGGCATGAGAGAGCATCTGCCTTGCCATTCTTAGAACCTGGTCTGAAAGTGACTTTGAAATTAAATCGGGAGAAGAAGAGGGACCAGCGAGCCTGGCGAGCATTCAGACATTTGGCGGATTTGAGATACTCCAGATTTCTGTGGTCCGTAAGCACAGTGAAAGGATGACACGCCCCCTCCAGCCAATGCCTCCACAGCCAATGCCTCCGCAAGCTCTTTCACAGACGTGCGTTGAGGCCAGTTGACCACCGTTTGTACCTTGTTGTTCGTAGGTCGAGCTTGGTGAAATATTGGGCCATGCGGAGCATTTCAAGGGCAGCTGGGACAAGAGGCAGTGTATAGCAGTATTTGACGGTTATCTCATTGAGACCCCGATAGTCTATGCACGGTCGGAGACCCCCATCCTTCTTTTTGACAAAAAAGAAACTGGCAGAAGCAGGAGATGTTGAAGGGGTAATAAAGCCGTTAGCAAGCTGTTCTTCTATATACGAATTCATATTGATAATGGCAGGAGGTTGTAGAAAACGCCGTCTTCCACTCATCACCCTCCCGAATAGGAATGAAGTTGTATGCATTTCGTAGGTCGAGCTTGGTGAAATATTGGGCCATGCGGAGCATTTCAAGGGCAGCTGGGACAAGAGGCAGTGGATAGCAGTATTTGACTGTTATCTCATTGAGACCCCGATAGTCTATGCACGGTCGGAGACCCCCATCCTTCTTTTTGACAAAAAAGAAACTGGCAGAAGCAGGAGATGTTGAAGGGGTAATAAAGCCGTTAGCAAGCTGTTCTTCTATATACGAATTCATGGCCTCGGTCTCTGGCTGAGATCGGGGTTATACACGACCGCGTGGCGGCATGGTTCCCGGCAGGAGCTTGATGTGGAGGTAAGTGTGAAGCTTCACGCTCGCTGAATGCTTGGGCAAGGTCATGGTAAACAGCGGGATTTCCTGTAGATTAACGTCCACGGAGGGGCTGGCACTCAATTCAGGACCCTGGACAGCGGGCATACATTTATTCAGACATGACGAAGACCACTGGATAATCCTCCTCTCCGACCAGGAAATTTGCGGGTTGTGTCTCTCCAGCCAAGGAAACCCCAGAATCATAGGATGAAGTGGCGAATGAATTGTGTAAAACTGGATGGTCTCCCTATGTTGCGAGCCGATGCTGAGGGTGAGAGGTGGGGTGATGTACTGGCGCTCCCCTGTCCCCAGGGGGCGACCATCCAACGCTGTCACTGTATCAGAGGGTTCACAAGAGCGGAAAGAAAGTTGATGAGTTTTTGCAAAGGTTGAGTCAATAAAATTTCCAGCAGCTCCCGAGTCTATAAAAGCCCTCGATTTTACAACCTGCCCATTAATAATCAACAAAATATCCACAGTGAGAGATTTAGAAGAGAGTGAATGTGAACTCACCGCAGCGGGGTTGCGAGAAGGGGATCTCACTGGGCAGGAAGCCCTGAAATGACCGGCCTGACCGCAGTACATGCAGAAATGATTGCGCCTTCTCCTCTCACGTTCTGCCTTGGAGAGATAGGTGTAGCCGATCTGCATGGGCTCGGGCTCTGAGGTGCATACCGGGTTGAATCTCAGGCTGGTCCTGACTGGAGTGCAGTGAGCCTGGATGAGATGATCGAGCCGGATGGCAAGTTCCATGATCTAACTGAGGGTCCTGCTGGCTGAGATAGAGCTCGCACTGCAACAAAAATCCCTTGCAAGTGGAGGGTGAACCGTCATATTTTTCGGGTAGGGATAATCTTGGATTATTTGAGATCGTACTCATGACTGGCAGCGGAGGAACAGGTACAGTGGGGGCTGGTGCCTGACTAGCAGCTGCAATCTGCGGGGTTAGTGCCTGAACAGACCTGACAAGTTCCTCTGTGAGCGAGGTTAGTTTAACCAGCTGCCGCTGATGTGAAGCGAGCACCGCAGCCTGGGATGAACCTCACTGGCGAGGTGATGAAACTCTGCTGGATCTTGAGTTGGTGAAGTTTTCTGTGATGAAACGGCTGAGTCAGTTAGATCCATCTGCAGCAGTTTATTAATACAGGTAATTAAACAGAGAACAGCAGACATAAACTCAGGCTGGCATCAAAAGGGAACTCAAGCAGACGTTCGTAGAGAACTCAGATAAGCACAAACTGAGGGGCAATTTGGCACACGGAGTCAGGCACCGGCATAGTAGCAAAGGATAATCAATCAGGTTTCAGAGTCCAGAGGTAATACAGAAAATAGCAATACAGACCAGGGGTAAATCAAAACTTCACAAAATAACAAAGGGGAGAGCAGTCCAGATAAAGGGCAGAAGACAAGGTGCAGGTGATAATACTAAAAGGTAATCAAGATAATTAAGCAGGGTTAGACGGGGATGATTGCGGAGAGGGACACTGGGAAATGCAGTCCTAATATTCAGGAGAGAGGGATCTGATGCCGCCAGAGGGGGGCGTAGCAGACCGTTCCATGACAGTAGCCTTCCCATAATGTTTACAAAATTATTAAAATGGAATGTTTCCTTAACATTTGTGTAACCAAGAAAAATTAAAATTAGAATCTTACAAAAAATATTTTTGAAAGTTCCAAGAGCAATCAGAAATATCATAACTCAATGGAAACTTCCATGAAAAAGGCATTTGTTTTCAGTTTCAAATTGATGAAACTGTAATTATCCCCTTTGCATCTTTTACTGTTCTGGGGTGTGTTTCCCAAAAGCAACTATGGTTGCAAGTTCTATTGTTACCAATAGAGTTTAATGGAACATGCAATCATAATTAGCTTACGATGCTTTTGGGAAATATCAATATCAATATCATAAGGAATAA
The DNA here is from genome assembly GCF_963082965.1 of Carassius carassius. NCBI lineage: Eukaryota > Metazoa > Chordata > Actinopteri > Cypriniformes > Cyprinidae > Carassius > Carassius carassius. The sequence goes on along the minus strand of NC_081786.1, from coordinate 28,689,989 downwards.
GGAGAAAAAATTAAGTATTTACTCTGTAAACTGCCAAAATCTCCAGTAACAAAACAGGGACAAACTGGAATGGCAGGTTCTTCAAAATGGAAAGTTATCATGGACTATTTATAATTTAAATCCTTGGATAACACACACACTTTTACAGCATCTCACCTTCGCTAATCAACACCTCACACACTCCTTTTCCTGTCTATAGGCCTATTCACAGCTATACGAGAAACAAATAGCAGACAAGGTGAAATTCACACAGAGACCAAAACATTCATTGGGCCAAATGAAAACCAAAATCACTTCTATACAAAGGGGAACAATAGTTGTGCTGACTGACCAACAGGACATTAATAATTACCCATAACTGAAATAGTTACAGCGAGTAAAATAATGATTTGAATAATAATGTAATAATTATAATGTATCAGTGATTAGAAAGCAATCCTGCCCCTCGTCAGTGGAAATGAATATTAGCGGGTTTCATTCCCAACATCTTCAGTACCAGGATGATGAAGATGAAACAAGGCTGCACATTACAGCAAGACAATGATCCCAAACACAGCCAAGGAAACTCTCGATTGGTTTCAGAGAAAGTAAGTAAACCTGCTAGAATGGCCAGTCAATCACCTGCTTTGAATCCAATAGAAAATAAGAACTAAAGATCAGAGTTTAGAAGATGCTCACAGAACCTTTAAGATGTGAAGACTGTGTGGAAGAATGGGTCAAAATCACAGCTGAGCAATGCATGCCACTAGTTTATTTATTTATTGTCCACTGGACCATTAGAATATATTTATTGGAAAAAATGGTGACGTGTTCAATACATATTTTGCCCGCTGTATATGTTTTGACATGTACTGTAGCTGTGCCCTTAAAGATCTACACTACACAGATCTACAGAAAAGTCTAGATTCTTTGCCACTTTTATACTAGCATCTTCCCTCCAAACAGGAACTAAAATTGAGAGCATTAAAAACCAGATCCAATCGCGATCAATTCGATCCAGATCCAATTGAGAACTCATCCCACTCACATGCTCTGAACTTCGCTCCCTTCATACCTGCATACTCTGCAGTGTGTCAGCTCAAAAAATTATATATATAGTCCAAAAATCAGAAATGGACATCAAAAACGGCAGTGTAAATGTGTCCTAAGATGAACAAGGGGCTATAATGTCTCAGAAGTCTGGAGATGAGTTGTTATATCAAGTTAGAAGCTTAGAAGCCTCTGACGAATGTATCTAAAGCTACAGTAGCATAGGTAATTTCTGTGCTACTACTGTCACCTAGAAAAATAATGTTGTTTTCAAGCAACCTTTGCAAACTCTCCTTTTGCCCCCAAATGCAAACAACACAAACACAGCTCTAACAGGGCTATAAAAGAGAAATCCCAACAGGTAAAGTAGACAACTTTGAATAAAAGATCCAATATATTGGAAATACTTTTTACTTGAAGTTCAGCTTAACTGTAATGAAAGTTTGTCATATCGAATGAAACCCAAAAGTTCTATCAGTTTACTCCATCTTGTAAAAAACTGCCAATGTTTACTCCTTTTTTTTTTTACCATTTTTTTGTCTTCTTATATGAATGGTATGATTGTATTTATTGTCAGAGATGTTCATCAGTTAAAATAAAAAAAATTCTATTTATGTTTATAACAGATTCAAGATTCAAGATTTTTATTAGTCACATACACAATTATATAGAGCATATATAACCAGCAGCAGTGATATGTGAGTCAGGTCCGCTCCATGGACAGTGCAATTATTAAGAATACAACACAGTTGAAAATATACATAAATATAGCTATGAAAGATTGAAATAAAAGTAAACAATAAAAATATAATAATAAAATATAAAAAAGATGTATATTGTAGAATTAAACATAGAACTCAAAATAATGTGCATGAAAGTAAACTGTAGTCTTAAATATTAAGATACCTAGGGATGTACAAGAGGCAAATGTGCAAACAGGTTGACACTTCCAGTACGTCAATGTGAGGAGAGATGGATGAATATCTTACTAAAAAGTGAATATTAAGTGGAGACATGAAGATGTTAACAGAAGATGTGCCTTGGATTATTACTATATAATATGTAATATCAGAGAATTAATGATTCCATAAAAGTTATACGGTGGCCCAGAAGTGCACAACACAACCAAATCTCCACAGCACAACAGAATCACCACAACACAATGCATAGGACTAATTTCACTGCATTGTGGCTTGTTTCCATTGTGTTGTGCTAATTTTGTAACATTATTCACTACTGGACCACCATAAGGTTCACTTAATTAAGAGTAATGACTAAAATTAGCAACTGAATGTTATTGTTTTTTAACAGTTTATTTTTTTCAAGCATGAGATTAACTTGTTCCACTTGATGCCTTCTTTAGCCTTGTGCTGCAAAAGGCAAGTAATATGTAAAAGATTAGTCATAATTCACTTTACTGCCCTGCAGATAACTATGTCCTTGTGCATTCTCTACGGTTCCTTAAGGTCCTTTTTTATAAACAGTCTTCTAATGTAGTTGAATTTCTGGGCCCCAGGTGGTCTGAAATTACAGGACCTGAGTTGCCCCTTAATTCCAGCTACTTCCCACAGTTATTGCATTAGAAATGCGGCAGGCACACTGTGGCCTTCTCTTTGTATCTAGTGTACAGTAGCATGTTAGAGTAAGCCATGTCTCCTCTTTGACCTTGAGGAGCTGATGTGTCGGTGTGCCGCAGCTTGGCAGAAACTCATAAATAAGAATGAAGGATGGCCCTAGGGGCCCTGAGAGTGTACCGTCAAGAGTGGAAGCTCAAGCCTCAATGAAGATACTAAACCTTTACCTCCTTTCCCACCTGAAGATTAATTACAACCACCAGCACTGCCTTACCAACTGACCCTCAATAAGACCTTGCCCCAGAACTTTATCAGGCATATTCACTATTTCCCAGGGATAAAACACATTTCAGCAGTTTTTAATGATGAACATATAGATTAATATTCATAATTAAAACATTGATGAGCAATAATATCTTTTTATTTAGATTTATTGTTTCTTATGTCAGAAGTTTTTTGTTTGTTTGTTTGTTTTTGTTGTCAGGGTGACACTGTTTTAACTAAGAAGAAATCAAAACTCACTGGGCCTAAAAATCCATTAATAATAACAATAGGCAAAAGGTTGCAAAGATGGCCTCTACTATAGAGATGTCATTATCCGGTCACTGCACATCCGTTTATTCATCACACAGACTTTCACATGACACAGTACAGTACACCCTGGACTACATTTCCCATAAAATCCCTGCCTAGGAACTCATTATTGAACCTCACCTGTTTCCTATCAGTGACACTATAAAGGTTGCACTCATCCACACTCACATTGCAAAGTCTTGTTTAGTTCTGTTTGCCATTTCCGAGCGTTTGACTTTGGATTGTGTATACTGACTTTGATTCTCTGCCACCTACCCCGACCTTTGCATTGTACTGTTTCTGATTTTGGATGTCCCTGCATACCTGACGCTGTTATCTGATCATTGCCTGTTTGACCATTCTGTTAATAAAGTACTGCACATGGATCTGAACATCTCTGACTCATTGTTACAAGAGGTGACAAAAGACAGCACAAAAGCAAATATGAGATAAAAAGCAGTTTTACAGAGGAAGGGCAAATGTTTTGGTCAAAATATAACCTTTTTCTAATGTGCAACTTTTTTTTTCTAGTTTTCTCCATTTTTTCTAACACATTTGCCAAATATAATATTTAGAATATATATATATGGCTTAATTTTTCATTATGGTTTTATGTAGAATTCATTTGTTCAATCATGCATTGATGACTTTATTTAAAATATGACATTCCTAGGGTTTAAAATATGCAATAAAACAACAAAAAACATCTAAGACTACTCTTATAGAGGGCCAGTGTCACAATATGCTGGAACAAGGAATGAGGAGGCACTGGAGAACGTTTAAAATTTGACATTTATTCAGGAAACAAGGAGATACCAAAACACAGGAACATCAGGGATGACATTTAACAGCCGACATAGAGCTGGCAACAGGGAACACTTTAAATGCACAGAAGAGGATAATGGGATGAGGACACACACCTATGATCAATGGAAATTAAACTGGGAATATACATGCCTTCAACAAAGCCCTTTTCTATTTCAAACTGTAAAAAATTAATATTTCTGCATTTTCTACTCTATATTTTAGGAGGAAATCATCATGATTGGGGTTTTTGGCATCAAAAAGTTTGAAGAATTAAGGTTTTTGGTGTGGATATAGTCTTTCTGACGTTTTTCTCTGTGGTCTTATTACAGAGGAAGGTCACATATTCTTTGTCTTAGTTTTCCTTGTGATCAGACATGATCTAATGATAATGAGGTTCACAGGGGAGCAGACACAGTCAGATAAACATATCGCATGAACACGATACAGTCTTTCCTAAAATAGGAACAAGCAGCATGATAATAGATTATGGTGACAGAAAATCTGCAGGCTTTGTAGAAACCCTGTGGTTTTATGGTGTACAGCAGGAAATCTGGACACTGTATACTGCTATGGATTTTTCATTCAGCATCTTTTCAGTTTAATCTTAAAGCTGTAGTGTGCGTTCACACCACTGGTGCCACTGAATGGGATTGAAAAATAATTTAAATCACTTTTACTACAGGTTTCCACACATTAAAAATGATAATGCATCAGTAATGTAGGTTAAATGCATTACTGAAGATGGTGGTAAGTTTATACGTGGTTCTCCTGTTGTATTGTGCCAAGAATCCAATGACTAGATTACAAATCACGATGAAATCAATGGTGTAGTGCCAAATGTACTGTATAAACACAGGTCAGTGTTCTAAAGCTTACTGGGTGTATAAATACCCACCCAAAAAAAAAGTCACAAAGTAAAAAAAGGACAGATATAGAGGCCACATAAAAAAATAAAAATTAAAAAAAAGAATAAAAAAATTAGAAAATGCAAAGCGCAGTGAAAGACTGATCATCATCATCATCTTCATCAGTGCCTTTATAGCATTGCAGATACACATCTGCATCCATTTAAAGTGCACTAATTACCGTAATCATCCTAATATATAAGCAGGTACAATAAATATTAGAACAAGACATTATCACATATATGCTACAACACTCTTAAAAATAAAGGTGCTTTACAATGCCATAGAACAGCCTTTTTATCTAAATGATTCCATAAAGTACCTTTAACATCTGAAGAACCTTTCTATTTCACAAAAGGTTCTTTGTGGTGAAAGAAAATATAAAGGTAAGAAAATGATGGTTTTTAAAGAACCTTTGACTGAATGCTTCTTTGTGGAACTAAAAATGATTCTTCTATAGCAGAACCTTTTGAAGCTTTTGAAGCACCTTTATTTTTAAGAGTGAAATAGATCACATTTTGATGTTTATGACATAATCATGTCTGTCAATAACCTACATACATTCTTAAAACATATACAGAAATGGATAAATATACCTTAACATCTATAAATTATAGAAATTCTGTACCACATATACCTTAAAGAATATATATGCATATATCCAATACATGCAAAACATAAGCATTAAAATATAATCCAAGTACAAAAATGTTTATTAAAATAAATAATAGAAAACAGATAATTTGAGACAATACCTCATAATTCTGGCCAGAAAAAAATCACTTTCAATATTTAAATTAAAAGCTCCAGCTAACGTTCACTGTATATATATATATATATATATATATATATATATATATATATATATATATAAAGGATAACCTGAATTCTTATCCAAGTTAGCATGTTTAGAAAAGCATGTTCAGGATATTTTGAAAACCAATATACATAAAGCACAGTTGCTCATGTTGTACATGAGTATGTCATATAACGTAGGTTTACCACTGCTATTCATTATCTATGCTATGCCAAAGCTTTTTCCTCCGCACTGCAGAGAAAGGTTGTTGCTAGTGTCTTCCTCGCCTTTTGGAGTATCGATTCAGCTACAGCTGCCACACCTGAAATAGCTCAGACAGCGCTGACACACACAAACAAATCAGAGAGTATTCTGTGCAATGCTTGAGAACAAACAGCGGCGACACTTGAGGGCTAGAGTACGATATACCCATCTCTCTGCAGGTAAGAAAAGGGTTTGTGTGCTTTCACACCAAGATGCTGAGCTCTTATGCATAACTAAAAATAGAGAAACTGAATGTTTCAGCTCAACCTCTCAGGATGTAACCTGCTTTTCTTTCCTGATGTAGTGTGAGGTAATTTGCAAGCCCATCCCTGGAATACCTGAGTCAGCCATTAATCAAAGGCAGGCTGTAGTAGGCAGTGCAGGCCGGAGGGGGATAGCGGGCATGCAGAGCGGGAACATTAATCAACTATTGCACACTGGAGGAGCTGAAAATGACAAAGCCAAGTATCTGTGTTATCCTCCCACTGGAGTCCCAGAGCACAGACCCGGACTGGATTTAAAGGACTAATCCTCACACGCTCTCACTGGCCCAGCTCTGACTATTGCAAAGCAAACACTGTCATCACCATGGCTCAGAAAACTGCTATTGTAATTTTGAAAACAATTAAAATCCTATTATCCCACATATTTTGACATGCTATGATTAAAAAGGGAAAGAACAACAATGAGGCCTATTAAAACAGACTGCAGCCCAATTTGCAACCAATTTAGAGGAAACGATACGGTGTTGTTGCCATTGCTTTTTGCAGTAGATCAAGTTGGACAAACACATAGATTATTGCTTTATTTATTTTTTTAGTTTCATGCCTTAAAGGATGGGACCTGACAAAATCGCTAAAGACGAAGCTGAAATTTGATGGAAATTATTTTGTGTATTTATAAAAATAAGAGTGATATATTAATTAATTACATTACATATTTGTACATGTAAATACTTCTACTACTAGATATTTTATTACTGTTAATGTACTGTTATTACTACAGTAAGTGCATGTAATGTGTAATTTAAATACATACACAAGGAAAAAAATCTACAAAAAAAGGTCTGAAGGAGTTAAAATAAAGTGTTGCCATCATTGGTCAGTGAAAGGTTTGAAAGTTAGCTTACATGAGCAACTCAATTTCATTTTATTTTCATTTTTTTTTTACCCAGTGTTTAGATTGACACAAACTAACTCATACCACAAAAGATAACAAAATTTATTTAAACCATTGCTAAAACAAAACTGCCATTTGTGATGCCATTTTTCCATTACCTGGAGGATGGTGTCATTAGAGGAACTGGCTTTTGCAAGTTACATGCATTTAAAAAAATAAAAATTGATCCATTGACCTTGTGTCAAATTGTGCCAGATTGTGCCAAAAAGTGCCAGATCAATTACTCAATCAAATCAGAAAGTAATCTCGAAAAATGCAAGTGTTGAATTAGACAAGCAAACAGATTTTTTTTTTTTTTGGCATTGACCTTTCTTCAATTCTCACTTCCATGATATTTTTGAATAAAAAAGACTGTATGGTTAAAATGTCTTATTGAACAATAAACCCAGTTTAGGCAATTACAATTTTATATGTCAGTATGCTTTATCATCAAAATAATTGAGTAGGATTTCTGCTTTGCTTTATCTATAAATCTCTATTTGCAGTTAGAATGAACATCTGTATACTATATGCAACCAGCCTTCATACAAATTATTTGTGGATTATTTTATTTGAGCATTATTTGATTTAATTAAAAAAAAAAAAAAAACAGATGCATGCTGAATGGATTCCAGTGTGAATCTTTCAATGTTATGAATCTGTTCTCTCAACATATCTCTGCTTTGATAAGTAATAAATAATAAGGCTTGCAGTCAAAATGAACTTTATTTTAAGAAACACATGCATACACGCACACACACACACACACACACACACACACACACACACACACACACATGCATTATTTAACCGTTTGCAGCTGCAAAGCATCCATTATATATTGCCTGTGTTAAGTTAAGTGTCAGTGTTTGTAACTGACAGTCCAATACTAATGGTCGAACTTGGAATTTCATATTTTCTAATATTTTACTATTATATTTAGTCTTTCAGCATTACAGTATTACACAAAACCTTATGCTTTCTGATTTTTCTGATTTTTATAACTCTTTCATTCCATGTTATTTCAAAACTGACTCACCTCATCATTTTGTTTGATGGACATACATAGATTACCCGCTCTTGAAAGGCACTGGAAGTGATTGTTTTTTTAGACACAAAATCTTTATACACACACAACAAATCTGCAAAACCACACACAAATTCTTGGCCTTTGACACTTCTCTTTTTTTCTCTTTTTTTTTTTTTAAAGATGACAAATTTTCAAGACAAGTCAAAGCAGTTTATGCATCCAGCATGCTCTTACTCAGCCTCCTCTGGGGGGATGTTCACCATGGTTTGTGTGCTCCAGGTGGTCTTCCTGCATGTGGAGCAGCACTGATTGTGACTAATAAGACCAGTTTATGTCCCAGACTCCCTGAGAGTGTATGTGCATGTTGTTTTCTGCAGGGCTTTTGCCAGTGGCTCCTGCTGTCTGCCCGGTTAGTTTCTCCTTTAGCCTCTTGAGCTGCCTTCTCCACTGTGAAAAAAACATTGCCAAGATGTACTCTGTACTGTTCAGTGTTCAAAGAACCGAGTGGGATGCATAATAGCAAGAGAGAACCATGTACTCCCAGAAGCCGATGTCTGACAAAGAGCAGTTCTTCGATTTGATCTATTAGTCATCAAATCTCTCTCTCTTTAAAACTGTGGAGACACAATTCTACATGCTTAGTGAACTTGCAGTTTCTTTCTCCATATTTGTGGATTTGTGGTCAACTAGAGGTGGTAAAGTTCAAGTACAAATGGTGCAGTGAGGGGGGTTATACAGTATAATATCCAAACTCAAAATATGTAATTTCCATACCTAAAATAAATATTTTACAGTAATTTTTATGCAGATTGATCATATTTTACAGTCCCTGTTATACAGATAACAGAGCTAAGCAAAGCTAAAAGGCATCTTACCAGTGGCGATCCTTCACAAAACTTAACATATACCACAGTTGTGTTGCGTTCATTGCTCTAATTGGGTTTCATGTTCTTCTAGAATCCTTGCACTGCACACAGTCTTTGATCTTTCTCCATGCTGTCATTGATGAGAAGGTGGGAACACTCATTAGCTTTGAGGTTTTTGCTTATCAAATGATAGCCAGTAATTAAAACCAAACATACAGGATCTCATCTGTCCATGTATGCAGACACAAATACAAACTTGTGTGGGTCTCAAATACTAGACTCATGCTCAGATCTAACTCCATTTATTATTGTAGTAGTAGTGGGTAGATATAATGATAGACTAAAGTAGATACATTAGACAGACTCATTTTCTCCTTTGAAGTGAAGAACTGATGCTCTTGTAAATATATTACTAATCAAACCTCCACATCCTCCATCCTTAAACAGATAAAATACATAATATATTTAATGTATATCTAATTATAATTGAATGGTATATGACTTCATCTCCAGCTGCTTCTGAAGTTACTTAGTACATTAGTTAATCTACTAAATAATTTGTATTCACTTATGACAGAAAGACATTCAGACAGAGGTATGAAATTAATTATTTCAGAAGTATCTGTTTGCAAAATCTCGAATTGCAGGAAATCCCTTTTTAAAAAAAATTTGCTTTCATAAACTGATGATATAAATGCATCACTTCCCTGTTTGTTGCATTGCTTTTTGTAATGTGTTAGCAAGGGTAAGGCAGACAAATTGTCCTGTATAAGTTTTAAGGTGCAGTCTAGTTTACCATATTTTGTGGGCAAAATTTCAATTGGAATTCACATTTATCATAAAATTATAGAGATAAATTTGTTCAACCTTGAGTTGTTTAATATGCATCTATTCTTCGTTTAATCAGCCTTAGGTAGTTTGCACAAGATTACAAGTTTTCACTTTACAACACCACCTTGAGAATAATGCCAAAGGAAATCTATTTTCCTAATGCAGAGGAATTTATTATTTAAATTTATGCATTTGCCAGATGCTGTTATTCAATGTGAATTGCATTGCATTGAAGTATACATTTTATCAGTTCATGCATTTTTCAAGCATAAAGCTAATGACTCTGCTGTAGCTAGTGAGTTTCACACAAGTATTCAAGTCTGTTTGTATATACTGTGGCTACAAATGGTTAAATAAAGTGCCCTGTGGCACATGCATGATTGAACAGATAAACAAATGATCCACGTATATATACTGTACACAAATAAGCAGCATGTGTGTTACTTTAAGCATGTTGTTATGGCTGCTGTTTCCTGAAGGTGTTACCTTAGCCTGGCTTCATGACATGATTGAAAGAGGCCTCTGTCTGTGACCACAATTAATACCCTCCGCAGCGTCTGAACCCAACACAGTCCGGCTAACAGAGTGTGATGAATCCACCTCTGCCTGCTCTTTACTTGACATTTGTAAATTGATCCTAGATTTTCATCAGGCCTCAGTATTGAAAGGCCAAGCTGTGAGGCATAAATTTTCAAAGCTGTGCATCTTCAGCCATCAGTCACACCCTCCTCTGGACTTCTAACAGTAATTCTAACAGTGATAGTGTTGATATTGCAGGTTCATCGCTGCTGTTTAAGCAACATGGGAATCACTGCAAATAAAAATAAAAGATAGAAAATAGATAATAATAGACACCTTATAGTCCATAATATAATTTTGCTTATATGTTACACTCTCATATGTACAGACATGCATGCACATCTTATTCTTGGGCTTTAGGGACTAAAATAAGACGTGGAGAGTCTCTGGTAGTTCAGCAGAGAAGTGGAGAAGCACTGGTAGTTCAGCAGAGACGTGGAGAGGCTCTGGTAGTTCAGCAGAGACGTGGAGAGACTCTGGTAGATCTGCGGTGTTTTGACTGGATTCAGGAAGATCAACGGTGACTTGACTCTGCTCATGAAGACCAACGGTGACTTGACTTTGCTCATGAAGATCATTGGTGACTTGACTTTGCTCATGAAGATCATTGGTGACTTGACTTTGCTCATGAAGCTCAATGTTGACTTGCCTTTGCTCGTGAAGTTCAATGGTGACTTGCCTTTGCTCATGAAGATCAACGGTGACTTGCCTTTGCTCATGAAGATCAACGGTGACTTGCCCTTGCTCATGAAGATAGTCGGTGACTTGCCCTTGCTCATGAAGATAGTCGGTGACTTGACTTTGCCCATGAAGAACACTGGTGACTTGACTTTGCCCATGAAGGTCAACGGGAACCTGACCCGACTCTGGAGGGTCAACGGGAACCTGACCCGACTCTGGAGGGTCAACGGGAACCTGGCTCTGGACCAGTGGCCATCTTGTGCAGTGGTGCTGGGCTGGCAGCCATCTTGCGCGGTGGCGCTGGGCTGGCGGCCATATTGTGCAGTGGCGCTGGGCTGGCGGCCATCTTGTGCAGTGGCGCTGGGCTGGCGGCCATATTGTGCAGTGGCGCTGGGCTGGCGGCCATCTTGCGCAGTGGCGCTGGGCTGGCGGCCATCTTGCATAGGGGCGCTGGGCTGGCGGCCACCTTGTGCTGTGGCGCTGGGCTGGAAGCCATATTGTGCAGTGGTGCTGGGCTGGCGACCACATTGTGCAGTGGTGCTGGGCTGGCGGTCCTCCTGTCTGTAGACCCCGGTCTAGAGCCGGCCATCCCACCTGGAGAGACAGGTGTGGCTGGGGAATCCCACTGAGACCGATGTTGCAGGTACAGGATGAACCCCCAAAAATCAAAGACCTCCAGCTCATTCATTTCACTCTCCGGGTTGTCCAAACAGATGTTAAAAAAGTCTTTCAAGGCCGCATCGTTATATCCCAACCCCACCGCCAAGGTCCAGAGCTCTTGTGCCACACCGCCCACCTCATTCCCCCTTTGACGGAGGGTGCTCAATTTAAGGAATCTTTTCCTGGAAGTAGAGGTAGAAAGTTGACAGCCTCATATGACAGGAAGGAAGTGAAAGTGACTTTTTTTTCTCGAAATACTTTATTTGGTTCTTTGCATTCATGTCATTGAGACATAAGACATAAATAACATCTAGAAAAATACTTACAAAAGGAAAATGACTACTATAAACTGCTGCAACTATAGTTGCCAGTGGGCTTAAATAGGTTAACACACTCTGTTAGCTTGGATAATTTAGAAGTCTCATCTGATCTCGTTGAGATATTGTATGTACGTAGTTGGGGCAACATGTACTGTACATTGAAAATAGCAGAGGGCCTAGGACAGATCCTTGCAGCACTCCATACTTTACTGCTGATAATTTAGATGATTCCCCATTTAAATAGACAAAGTGATATCGATTGAAAAGGTAGGATCTAAACCATCTTAAAGCCTGCCCTTGAACACCCGTATAGTTTTGCATTCAAACAATAAGTATGTCATGATCTCTAGTGTGAAAGGCAACACTAAGATTAAGTAAATGAGACTAGCAATGAAATGCAGCCTTGGTCTGACGCAAGAAGCAGACCATTTGTAATTTTAACAAGTGCAGTTTCTGTGCCATGGTGGGGCCTGAAAGCTGACTAAAATTCTTCAAAGATAATTATTTTTTTTATTATTATTATTATTTATTATTTTATTTTTTCAGGAAGGAGCACAATTGAGAAGACATAGCTTTTTCAAAAAGCTAATAATATTGAAGGATGGTTTTTCTGCTACAGGTAACAACTCTTTCAGTAATTTAGTGGGTACAGGATCTAATAAACATGTTGTTGGCTTAGATGCAGTGTTGAGTCTATTTGGCTCTTCTTGTCCTATAGTTGTAAAGCACTGCAGTTTTTCTTTGGGTGCGACAAGTGGAACTGTATTCGAAGACCATGTAGATCCTATATTTTGTTATTGTATTTCTGATGCTATCTATTTTATCAGTGAAGAAATTCATAAAGTTATTACTACCAAACTGTGAGGGAATAATTAGTTCGGGTGACGTCTGATTTTGTATTGAGATGTTTCTTCTAGCTGAGCAGTTCAAACCTGCAGTTAAAAGTAAAACATATTTTAGTGTATCTGCAGGCAGATCAGTCCCAAAACAGGCAACATATGCCTCATTAGACCACAAACACAGACTGAGTCTTTCACACATCATCCATCCCTGTGTTCAAAATAGGTAGACATAGCACAACATAATGGTAAAGAATGCATTTGAAATTTTGGTAACACTTTAGAATATGAAAAAAAAAAAAAAAATTTCAACCTACAAATATGGCCCATGACAAGATATTGGAACAAAAAGTGATTTAATGGCTTTAAGTGTACTAAGTACAAAATTCTTCAAAGAATCTTTTAGTAAACAATTTTTGAAAGAACCATTTAACAGGAAGAACATTTATATAATCTAAAAAATACTTTTATAAATCTAAAGAAAAAGGGACTTGAGCAGAGGTGTCTCTGACATTCACTGGATTCTCCATCTGATTAGCTCCAGCGTTGGGCTGCTTTCAGGAAAGGCCTGCTGATTGGCTGTGCTGAAGGTGACAGTTGATACCTGCGACATCATCACAGTGCTGCAAGTCTGAAATATGAGTCACTGTTGCAGCTGAAATGTTACTGATGTTACTCTGTAGAAAAAGAGAGGTCTTAACCCAAACGACACCTGCATGAAACAAAACGTGTGTGTAAGCTATAGCTCTTTTTCTAAAGTGTAAGGCATCACTCATTCTCAAGACAAGGCAGTAAGCATGAAAATTTTTGCCTTTAAGATAGATAATTTTGGCCAAAGGCAGCATCATATTGGTCCTTCACAGATAAAGCAATTGCAGAATCTATTGCACCAAGTTAGGGAAATATTGATATGATAATTCTACTTCATTCTCCTCATAACTGCACGTTAAACATTACATATCTTCTGAATTGGCTGTGATTGTGCTGTGTCATGCAGCTTTGTGTTAAGTGCAAACAGACAAATTTCTTAGCGCTGGGAATTCTTGACATCAAACCTGGTTAAGACACAATGTAAGCAGGTTGCTGTCATGCCATGCAGCTTGTTAGGTTTTGGAACAGTATATGATCATGGATATGCGTGTATGTAGAGGTACTTCTGGAGATATACTGACAGTATGACGGGTATGCTGATGGGTAAACGGCCCTGTGATTAATGCACACAGCACTGAGCTTCACGTAGGAGCAGTCGCTCACTCACAGCGTGCTGGAGCAGCTAAATTTAAACACTGGTCAGCACACACACGGACCTCAGGGATTCTCACAAGCACACATAAATAATCACACACACTCTATCGCTCTGCCAGGACTGATAGCAGCTTTAGATCGTCTATTAAAGGAATAGTTCATCCTCTAAATATACAGTTCATTCCAAACCTTTCTTCCATAGAGCACAAAAAGAGATATTTTAAAGAGTCTTCACACATTATTAGTCAGCCATTATTAGAAAATAAACCTTTTAAAAAAAGGTTATTTAAAAGAATATACTCAAGTGTCAACTGAATGTAATGTTACCCTTGATTAAATATTATTTACAATTAAATTAAAATTTATTATAGTTTACATTTATATTTAAGGGGTCATATGATGCAATTTCAATATGTTCTTTCTCTTGGGAGTGTTACAAGCTCTTGGTGCATTAAGAAGATCTGTAAAGCTGCAAATTCTAAAGTCTCAAATCCAAAGAGATATTCTTTAGACTCGTCCACACCCCCATAACATGACTCATTCTAAAACACCCCCTCCACACCTCTACGTCACTATGTGGGCAGATTTGCATAACGCCACCCAGATGTTCACGCAAAGAAAGAAGGGGTACCTTTTATTCTCATTGTAGTTTTGTTGTTGCCGCCACCATGTCGTATAGACGCTGTGTGTTTGGTTGTGAACATGAAACAAACTATTTTGTTTGGCCATCCAAAAGAGGACCCAACTAGAAATCATGTTTATAAAAGGGTTTAATGTTTATGTCTCGTCGCTCCGGCCAGACAGGGGATCACAATATGTTAAGGGGCGTAACATTTCCGTCACACGCTTGAAGTATTCGGCCAATCACAACTCACTAGATAGCTGGCCAATCCCAGCACACCTCCCTTTTCAGAACAATGAGCTTTGCAAAAATGTATATGTTTCAGAAGGCAGGGCATAGAGGAGAAACAATAATGTATAGTATGTTGAAAATAATGTTTTTTTTTAACCTTAAACTGCATAAACACATTTCATTACACCAAATGCACAAAATAATGTTCTTTTTATCAACATCATATGACCCCTTTAAATGTATTTTGTATCCTTATTGTATGCATTGTAGGGTATCAGACCCGAACCAGACAAATTAAAGAGTCGATCAGGACCATGGTTGAAACATGAGCCGAATTCCTCAGAAAGGCAACAGGATGTTGTAAATCAATTCCTAGTGCCACAAGTCAGAAGCAAGATAACCAACCAACCAACTGTTTCACAGAACAGCTTTCGACATTAACACCATTAGAACAATTATTGACAATTTAAATTTGGAAAATTTGGGGTAAGTAATCAAAGAGATGCACAATCTGACCATCACATTTAAGCCATGAGAGTAAACAAGATCCTTGGATTGACTTCCCCCCACCTCGAAGAGCCAGACTGAAATTCCTAAGGGGACCATTTAACCTCTGGTCTCCACAGAACATCCTTATGTCACAAAATGGCACAGGAACTGTCTTTTATAAATGTAGATGCACCAAAAGGACTTATAAATGAATATCAGTCCATTGCTTATCTCCATATTAATTTATATGTAACCCACACATTTGACCATCATGTTTAATCACTTATTTTGTATGTCTTTTAATAACTATTGGATAGCTTAAGGATTCATATTCATGTTTAGTATGTATGTGTTTGAATCTGGTTGCTTGAAACGTTTCTGACCATCAGTTATTTGTCAAATGTATCATATCCTTGTTATAGAAATCATGTCCAAAATAATACTCTGTAAGAGTGGGAAAATTCGGACCAAGTGCTTGATAAGATAACCTATGATTTATGATACCCCGAGCAAAGACGATATCTAATTGGTCAAGACAACATTTGAGGTGTGGCCAAAAGGCCAGTTTAAATACTCAGGACACCATCAAATTTTGCTTTTAGCTTTTGCTTCTTAGAATTTGTTATTAGTCATGCCAGCTTTTAGACTGCTTCTTAGCTTTTGCTTTTAGTCATGCTTGAGCATGGTTCCAGCGTGCTTCGGCCTGCACGCCTGCTGCTACTTAGCCACAATGAGCAGAAACACCACCTAGTCTTATCAAACTCTTTTCTTTTCCGTTTGAGAGTTTCGTGTTCTGAGTTAAGTTTTGTAATGCTGTGTCGGACCTCGACTGCCCGTTCAACTTCAACCAGCCACACAACTCCGCATCGTCAGCCAACGCCCAACCACGGGCTTCCCAAGACGTCACTTCAGCGACTACTGAACTTCCAGCCAATCAACGACATCGGGAAACCACCTTTCAATGACAACAAAGGGAACCCCCTTTACACAGGCGACGCAAGTAACACCTCCAGACTACATCTAATATAATTTTAACCTCATTGATGAACTCAATGCGAGAGTTAATTAAGTGACTGATGGTTGTTCGTGTCTATGCAATTTCACGTATTGCTGTAAACTTTGGATTTCATGTTTTCATTCTCCTAAACTAATTCTTTCCTAACTTTCTCTCTTCCTGCAACTTGTGAATGTGTGAATGCATCTGCTTATGTGTTAGATTAGTTTATATGTCTCAGATTTATCTAATAAAGCCTTATTCATAATGAAAAGAGAAGTATCTTGTGTTTTGTGCTTACAAGTTAATGTCTTAAACTGCTGATCTTGTCACTGTGCTAATTAATAGTGTTTTCACTATAATTTGGATATTAATATCCAGTGCAGATTTGATGTTGTATGTTTAATTTGATGTTCAATGAATCGCTGGCCGTTTCAGTGCTCAGCTGTGAAACAGTGATTCTTTTCAAATTACCTTAAAATCTTAAATGATTCCCTTTGAGCTAAATTGACCTGTTTCCCTTACAGCATATTATAGTATATTAACATAATGTAATATGGTAATATGAGTAATAATTTGTTAAAATGTAATTTATAATTTTACTCGTATAAAACGTTTGCAAAGAAAAATAAGTACAAAGTTATAAGAACAAAACAATCAGAATCAAGCATTCCAGAGTGCCTTTTAATAATCACTGACAAGCTTCCCATTTGTCATATGGGCTATAAAAATGCTACACCGATGCGCCAGTCCCACGTTTGACATTATTACACATTTCTGCCATCATTTACTCACCATCATGTCAGAAGGAGACATTTACGACATAAGACACTAATATACTTTTCAATACAATTACAATTCATAATATTAATATAAAATCACTATTAAAACCACTGCAACTGAATCACTGAGTAAGAAAAACTCAAGATCTGGATCTCAAGAAAAAGCTCTCTGTTCTGAATAATTTATTAATTTTCACTATTCCTTTAAGAGGAGATTTGTGGGTTGTGTATATAAGATCATTTGACACTCTGACCTTTAAACATGTTTATGTGTCAGCAGCCTGTGCAATACTCTCGCTCTCTCTCTCTCTCTCTTAATCCCATGAGGTCAGTCTCACAGTAACCCGAGACCTTTGCATTTTAAATATATGTGACATTGTGCAGTACAAAACCTGCCTAGGCCAGGGATTTTGAGAGTATTTTTAGTAGTGATGTGAATAGCATAAATATTACTATTGCTAATTCTCTAAGAGATATAGGTTTTTTTTTTGCCTGCTTAATGATGATACGGACAAAATACTAATAAAAATAATACAAATTCCACAAAAAAATCATTCTTTGTCTGTCCCTTCTCCTTGATTTCTCTTCCATCCATCTGTCCTAGGCATTATTAATGATGGATGCGGGAGGTTTTTGTCATCTTTACTAGGCATCAGTAATCAGGATTAACTAGCTGATCAGTGATCTCTATTTGAGCTTACACTATAACCAGATGGCACAGTCACTAACTGACAACATTCATGTTCATTAACTGTCTAATTTACATCGCTCACAAAGATATTCTAAAAATATTTTTCAATGTTGTAAGTAAAACAACCATTATTGGTGTATGTTTTACAAGAAAAAACTATTTCAGGCTTCCAACTTAAAATTTTCGAATTTAATTTAATGGGTTACTTGCTATTTCTTTGTAATTATTTGTGAAATTTACTTCAGAATTTAATTTCAGAGTGAATGTAGTTTCAAAGTAAATCCTACACCTTATATTATATTAATTTATTTTATTTTATTTTATTAGTTTGGCAAGCACTAATCTGATATTATATTATATTATATTATATTATATTATATTATATTATATTATATTATATTATATTATATTATATTATATTATATTATATTATATTATATTATATTATATTATATTTACACACACACACACACTTACAAACGTTTAGTTTGAGACATATAGAGTTCCTCAAGTATTTTACATTTTACTGTATATTCAGTTAATATGGCAAGAAATAATGAGGATTTATTATTTTTAGTGAAAGTGACATGCCATACAGTATAGCTAAGTATGGTGAGCATTATTTGGAATTCATGCTCTGCATTTAACCCATCCAAAGTGCACACACACACCATGAATAAACACCCGGTGCAGTGGGCAGCCATTTATGCTGCGGCGCCTGGGGAGCAGTTGGGGGTTCGGTGCCTTGCTCAAGGGCACCTCAGTCATGGTATTGAGCACTGTACATTCACTCCCCCCACCTACAATTCCTGCCAGCCCAAGACTCAAACTCACAACCTTTGGATTACAAGTCCGAATCTCTAACCATAAGGCCTCAACTTTTAGACAAAGATTTGATTACAATGTCTACACACATTCAACGGGGACTTGGATGAAAAAAAAAGGTCACTTTATTTTAAAGTCCAATTCGCGCTATTAACAAACCATTAACTATAAATTGGGCCTCAATAAACTCCTAATTTGCTGCTTAATAATAGTTGGTAGCTGTAAGTTCAGGTATTAGCTAGGATTACAGATGTAGAATATGGTCATGCAGAATAAAGGCTAATAAAAGTACTAATAAACCGCCAATATGATAATGATAGGCATGCTAATAAGCAACTAGTTAATAGTGAGAATTGGTATACTAAAATTCTATTATACTATACTACCAAACATTCTCTTGCATCAGGTCGGTTGCAGTTGTGTCCTCCTGGGGGATACGTAGAATGCAAAAATTACTTTTATAAGGTGCTTGAACACAGTTGTGTGAAAACAACCAGCCTATAATAGCAAAAATCCACTCTTCCAGACTATGACGACATAATAAATTATAATTAAGTGTAATGCTGTGTTCATACCAAACACGAATAGAGCGTCAAATTTGCGTCTACCGCGTCTAGTTTGCCTCTTGAACATTTTGAGATCATTCGCTTCATTCGCATGTGAAATTCGCTTCATTCGTATGTGAAATTAACTTCACAACAGACGCGAATTTGCATCATGGGGGCTTCTGCCAGCTGAGTTCACGCAGCATTTTCAACCACAATTTTTATTCGGATAATTTTCAAAATATTACTGTTATCGTGTCATGAAATGTAGTTTTAAAAGTATTTCAGGCGAGAATGTAGTTGTTTTAAACTCAAATATGCGGTTTATTTATAAAGACAGCGTCTATTTAAAGTGTTTTTGCCGGTTTTGGAGATGAGTTTCATGTGATCAGCGGGAGCACAGTGATCATGTATGTGCCGAGAGCAGCCTCACCTCGGCTAGACTTTCTGACATTTGCTGCTGGCTTTGATGTCTCTTTAGTGGTTCAAGATAAAATATAATTTGTTTGGGGTAAAGTGAAACGTTTCTTATCTTTGGCCTTTATTCAATTAATCTATTAATATGTTTTATATATATATAGGTCCTTTCTATTCCTATCTCTATAGAAATATGAACTTTTGTCAATTAGCTCCGGTTGACTGCTCACTGACAACATCAGTCATTCCTCCATGTTGAATGAGTGATTCCTAGCAGGCTCCTGATTGGTTAACGTGGCGCCAAAGTTAAAATTTTTCAACTCGGGCGGCAGACGCGAATTCGGGTGGCAGACACGAATTCGCGTCAAACGCTTAAATGCACAAAAAAATTTGAAAAGTTTATATAAAAGAACTATACTTTGTGCTAACATTTTACACCAGATTCGACTGCCTCACAAACGAGGGTCAGTTCATTGATGCAGTTGTGCAAAGATTGCTTCTGATAGATGGATTGATGCCAATGCTTCGTGTGCAAACATCCAAACTTCAGACAAAGTTAGCATTATGCATCATATTTTGTTTTCCAAAAGAGATTCTTGGCTCCCTGTAAGGCTAATGTTGCTAAAGAACAGTCTGACACCATGGTATAATGAGCACACTCACACCCTAAAGAGAGCAGCCTAGAAAATGGATCGCAGCTGGAGGAAAACAAAACTAGAGATATTTCGTATTGCTTGGCGGGAAAGTAACCTATCCTACAGAAAAGCATTAAAAACTGCTAGATCTGATTACTTTTCGAAGAAAACAAACATAACCCCAGGTATTTATTCAATACAGTGGCTAAATTAACGAAAAATAAAGCATCAACAAGTGTTGACATTTCCCAACATCACAGCAATAATGACTTTATGAACTACTTTATTTCTAAAATCGATACTATTAGGGATAAAATTGTAACCATTTAGCCATCAGTTACAGTATTGCATCAGACAGTGCACTACAGATCCCCTGAGAAACAGTTCCACTCATTCTCTACCATAGGAGAGGAAGAATTGTATAAACTTGTTAAATCATCTAAACCAACAACATGTATGTTAGACCCTATTCCATCTAAGCTCCTAGAAGAGATGCTTTCAGAAGTCATAGATTCTCTTCTGACTAGTATTTACTCCTCATTGTCATTAGTATATGTTCTCAAAACCTTCAGAATGGCTGTTATTAAGCCTCTCATCAAAAAAACACAACTTGACCACAAAGAACTAGTTACTTATAGACCGATTTCGAATCTCCCTTTTCTCGCCAAGATACCACAAAAGGCAGTATCCTCACAATTATATTCCTTCTTAGAGAAAAATGGTATCTGTGAGGATTTCCAGTCAGGATTTAGACCGTATCATGGTACTGAGACTGCTCTCCTTAGAGTTACAAATGGCCTGCTCTTATCATCTGATCGTGGTTGTATCTCTCTATTAGTGCTATTGGATCTTAGTGCTGCGTTCGACACTATTGACCACAACATTCTTTTGCATAAACCAGAACAATTTGTTGGCAATAATGGAAGTGTATTTGCATGGTTTAAATCGTACTTACATTACTGCCATTTCACCAATTCGTAGCAGTGAATGAAGAGGTATCATATTGATCACAAGTGCAGTATGGAGTACCTCAAGGCTCAGTACTAGGGCCGTTACTCTTCATGCTTTACATATTACCCTTGGGAGATATCATCAGGAAACATTGTGTTAGCTTTCACTGTTATGCTGATGATATTCAGCTCTATATTTCTTCGCGGCCCTGCAAAACACACCAATTTGGAAAACTAATGGAATGCATAGTCGATATAAAAAACTGGATGACAAGTAATTTCTTACTGCTAAATTCTGAAAAAACATAGGTGTTAATTATAGGACCTAAAAATGCTACATGTAATAATCTAGTACACTGTCTAAGACTTGATGGGTGCTCTGTCAATTCTACGTAATCAGTTAGGAACCTAGGTGTGCTATTTGATAGCAATCTTTCCTTAGAAAGCCACGTTTCTAGCATTTGTAAAACTGCATTTTTCCATCTCAAAAATATATCTAAATTACGGCCTATACTCTCAATGTCAAATGCAGAAATGTTAATCCATGCATTTATGACCTCAAGGTTAGATTATTGTAATGCTTTATTGGGTGGTTGTTCTGCACGCTTAGTAAACAAACTACAGTTAGTCCAAAATGCAGCAGCAAGAGTTCTTACTAGAACCAGGAAGTATGGCCATATTAGCCCGGTCCTGTCAACACTGCACTGGCTCCCTATCAAACATCGCATAGATTTTAAAATATTGCTTATTACTTATAAAGCCCTGAATGGTTTAGCACCTCAGTATTTGAATGAGCTCTTGTTACATTATAATCATCCACGTACACTGTGTTCTCAAACTCAGGCAATTTGATAATACCTAGAATATCAAAACCAACTGCGGGTGGCAGATCCTTTTCCTATTTGGCACCTAAACTCTGGAATAACCTACCTAACATTGTTCGGGAGGCAGACACACTCTTGCAGTTTAAATCTAGATTAAAGACCCATCTCTTTAACCTGGCTTACATATAACACACTAATACGCTTCTAATATCCAAATCCATTAATAGTTTTTTAGGCTGCAATCATTAGGTAAACCCGAACCGGGAACACTTCCTATAACACCTGATGTACTTGCTACATCATTAGAAGTCTGTTTTATAGTCTGTTTCTCTCTAATTCCGAGGTCACCGTAGCCACCAGATCCAGTCTGTATCCAGATCAGAGAGTCACTGCAGTCACCCGGATCCAGTATGTATCGAGAACAGATGGTGGATCAGCACCTAGAAAGGACCTCTACTGCCATGAAAGACAACAGAGACAAGGACAACTAGAGCCCCAGATACAGATCCCCTGTAAAGACCTTGTCTAAGACGACCACCAGGACAAGACCACAAGAAACGAATGATTCTTCTGCACAATCTGACTTTGCTGCAGCCTGGAATTGAACTGCTGGTTTCGTCTGGTGAGAGGAGAACTGGCCCCCCAACTGAGCCTGGTTTCTCCCAAGGTTTTTTCTCCATTCTGTCACCAATGAAGTTTTGGTTCCTTGCCGCTGTCGCCTCTGGCTTGCTTAGTTGGGGTCACTTCATTTACAGCGATTTTGTTTACTTGATTGCAAATGATTGCACAAGCACTATTTAAACTGAACTGAGATAACATCACTGAATTCAATTATGAACTGCCTTTAACTGTCATTTTGCATATTTGACACACTGTTTTCCTAATTATTGTTGTTCAGTTGCTTTGACGCAATGTATTTTGTTTAAAGTGTTATAAAAATAAAGGTGACTTGACTTGACTCTTCTGAGAAGAGTTGCCAGGTTTTCATAACAAAACCCTTTCACGGACATGAAAAGCAACCTGCAGCAACAGTGTTAAAGTAGCCCAGTTCTGCTGGAAAACCATGGACTTGGCAACACTGGAAAGGAGGCGGGAGCACCAACTCTTTTTCATTTAAAGGGGACATACACATAAACAGAGCGTTTTGGCTCATACCCTAAAAGTGCCGCATATAAAACCATATCTGCATTTGTGATTGGAGAAATGACAAAAAACAAGCGCTGCTCTACACTGCACTCATCAGTGGCAAATTCTTTAAATATGAAATCATACTTACTGACTGCAAGTCAGAACAGCCGGCATTGTAGGCTACTCTCCCAGGAAACAGTCCTCTGTAAAATGCATTGCACACACATTAATATTCGGTTTGAACTGTTCTGGAACAGTGTTGTAAATACAACTGAACTGATTCCTAGTCGTGTCCTCTTTTGGAGGGCCAAACAAATTATTTTCGCTTTCACACCGAAATACACAGAGTCTTCACAACATGGCGGTGGCAACAATACTACAGCGAGAATCAAAGTTACATTTCCTTTTTTTTGTGTGAACATTTGGGTGGTGCTATGCAAACCATTCCACAGAGTGATGTAGACATGTGGTGGCATGTTTAAATTAGGCTTTTTTTTTTTTTTGAGAGCCAAAAGTGCACGTAGTTGCAGAAACACCCTGAAACAGATTGTGACTCAAATCAGACCGAAGGACTGGTTTTTCATTAGAGACCTAAAGGACATATACTTCCATGTATCCATCGTTTCACAACACAGGAAGTTGATCGTCTACAAAGCTGCCCTGTGGGGGAACACTGATCAGTTGTTTGCCTGGTTTGGTCTACCTAAGAAAGGTTTTCCAGCGACCAAACAGATGTCGAGCAGATGGCTAGTTGAGACAATCTTCCTCGCTTAGTCTTCTGACCTTCCTTCACCTTTTGGGATCAGAGCTCACTCAACGAGAAGCGTGGCAACTTCTAAAACTCTTCTTTCAGAAGGTTCCCTGCAGGATGTGTCCTCTATGTTCACATTTGTCAGATTGTACATCTTAGACTTGGGTTCTACACCATGCTGTCAAGTGGACCTGACTTAGTTGTGCTCACCATGATTTCACACTAGACAGACATTTCTCAGCATAGTGAAGTGGGTATTGTCATGAAAGTTCTCTTGACAGGGAATGTCTCAGGTTACGACTGTAACTATGGTTTCCTGAGAGGGAAGTGAGATGCTGTGTAAATTTTTTTTATCTATAAATGCTTTTGTCAGACACTGTTATCCAGAGCCAATATTATATTGCATTCATGGTAAACATTTTATTTGTTTTATGCATTGCCTGGAAATTAAGCCCACAACGTTGGTGTTGGTAGCACCATAATCTACTGTTTGAGCTACAGAAATGCCATTTGCTGTGCAGTACTACTATACATACCTAAGAAGCCAGTTATATCACATTCACTTTTTCTGCACATCTGTACTGCATATAAAGAGCAAATGTAATACATATTTATGAAATGCATAAAGGGGCAAACATACCTTTATTAAGTCATTCCTTTAGGGCAGAAATAAAGAATTGGGTTCATATTTGCAATTCCTCCTCAGGCAGAGGCAAAACAAATGCTTGAAAACACAAAGAGGGACATAGAAAGAGAAGAAGCTTCTCACTAACAACCTATGAATTCTTTATCAGGTCAACAAATGGCTGCAGCACTCATACATCACAAGAAAACCATGTAACTGTAGGAAATACAACCATGTGTCTGGTCCTTTGAGATGTTGTTTGGATCACATATCCTAATGCTACATACTAAGAAACATTTGCATTCAGTATCAGAGTGGTGACGTACAGCTTTGTACAGCACCCTGTTATGCTGCGGTAAAGAAATGCACAAAGCAATTTACTGGACTCGCTTTAATAAGGCGTCACCATCTGTAAAACTCAGCAGGGTTCATGCGTGTACGTGACTGTGATAATGAAGAGGAGAGAATGTGATTTTATGTGTGCATGTAATGAGGATGATACGAGAGGGGCGGTTTAAAGCCACAGCACCCTGCAGTTGAGCTGATCTATATAAAAGCAAATAACACATTAATCAAATATATATGTGTCATATATACAGTAACTCATCTGATTACTGTCTAAGAATATTCATTAAAAACTTCACAAATTACAACATACTGTGCTCAGAATCATTTAATTTAAAGTATTCTTGTTTATTCTAAGCATTTCAGCTGAATGTTTTCTTCTATAAGAACACACAAATAAAAAGTGAGAGTAATTGTGTATTTTTTTTATTTATTTTTTTACCTAAGCAAAGTCTTTGAGAACCTGACACATTGCACATCTGGAGACATCAGGTAGTTTGCAGTTCTGGAAAATGGTGGCTATGGAGACTAAATGGTTCCTGATGGTTTCACACCTAATTCTTCACCTTAATTCTTAATTCTTTTGCAGTTAATATGTGTCTTTTCTTCTCCACCTGTGTTTGCTGACCATACTGACCCAATAAGCATTTAACTGTCCATGATCATGCCTTAATGTTTATTATGTTAATAATCAGTTGTTTTTTTTTGGCTCATTTTATCTGTAAAAGAAAATCTACTTAATAATTATGCACACCTGAATATAAAGCGTTTTTCACCTCCAGTCTTCATGGACAATTATACATCACTGGTAAATGATTAAATATTAAGATTGATGTGGTTTGGAATTGGTCAAATGTGCTTGGAAAAAAAATATGATCAGAATATCAACTTGCCTAATAATTATGCACGCACTGTATGTAAAAACATATTTTCATTCATTCCATTCAAAGCACTGTGTGTACAATGCAGGTTTAAATTTAAATATTTACATTTACAGAAGTACCTTTTATGTAAAATGTTTAATAAGAAAAAAATTTTACTTGGTTAACTGCATGAAATAACTGCTGTGTATGTGTTTGATTCTCAGTTTTGCACACTTGCATACTTGCATACTTCAGAAATTTATACATTAAGGGTACATTTATAGGACAACAATGTACAACAAATGGAAATGTTTTTCCTTTGCGTTTTTAAAAAGATTCATGTAAAGATGAGAAAAAAATCCCTGTTCACACGAATCTGCAAAAATGAGTGAAAAACACTTACAGCATACATTCCAGGTGCGTATTTGGCAATTTCACTTTATAAAGAGATATATGCACACATAGTTTATGCCTGAAGATGGAACAAATAATATAAAAAAGAAGAAGAGGAGATTATAGTATTGTTTTGAAAAACTTGCATTTGGAACCCATTTTCAAAAATGTAATGCATTTTCAGGCCCCAAAAACAATGTTGTTGTGTAAGACTTGAGTGTTTCTCACGTACCCATAGAGACGAGACGTGGAGACGAAGAGCTTGTGTGACGGTGGGAAACTGCTGACTGGGAAACACTCTAGTGATCATCCTGTCATTTGATCTGCCTGATTATGCAAACACCAGAACACTCTGTCAACATTAATAGTGGTCCAGAGTGTCATTGCAGCAATAATAAGCCGCAGTCTAAAAGAGGGGTTCAAATTCAGACAGATAAAGATGAACTTGTGTCTATGCATGTTATACTTAAATGATACAGTGTGTAGCTAGGAATTTTAGTGAATTAATGTTAAGCACATCCTGCGTAAGCCATTTTGGAATGATTTTAGTTGTTTATGTACATGCTTTGAAAATTCTTTACATAGACAATATGGTAATACTGTTTGTGTTCATTTGATGTGGTCATATGAATATCTGTATGTGAATTTAACATTATTTTTGTGAAAATTAAATATTTAGAAGGCAGGAAGAAAATTGTGCACTGGATTATAAAGCCACACCTTATCTTAAGAACCAATTCTCTGGATGTTTACCTCAAACTCCTAATTTGCTGCTTATTAAAAGTTAGTAAGGTGGTTGTTAATGCTGAGGTGGGACTCGGAGATGAGGACTGTAGACATGAGAATGAGTGTGAGCTGTAACTGAATGTCACTGTGATCTTTGTCCACGTCAACCACAGAGGTCGCTACCACTGGCATCAGTGTTGCCAGATAGTCAGTCATCTCAATCTCCAGAAGAAGCACTCAAAGAATGACGCTGTTCCAGGGCAGATCTTAAGGAACTCCTTCACAGGGAACACTCACCCCAGCTAACAAGAAGTGTTATACAACTTTTTTGTCTAGGGAAAAAACAACAACAACATTATCAACATTGTCTCAGTGTCCTTATGATGTTATTTGTACTTGAATTTTCTAAGTTTTTTGTAGTTGTTGCTGTTGTTTTTTTTGGTTACCTTTAACTTTAACATTCTAATTTCAACAAGAAAACAGGAGCCTCGTGTATAAACTTTGCACAAAAATGGGCATAGAAATGTGCGTACGCTGTTTGTGCTGGGGTTATATGTGGTCTTTGATTGGCTGCTGATTGAAACCAGGTGCTAGTGATTGAGAGAGAACTGAGGGATACATAACAGACATGAACGTACGAATTTCATCCTTTTCATCACTTTGAATATCATTATTAAATATATTATAATTGATCAATTCTAAATAAAAACAGCATCAAATACAAACAAGTAAAGCTTAAGGTTGTCTTTCGTGTAATTTTGCTCAAGATTAGTATTTTTTGGGGGGCGAGTTACCATAGTGCTGAAGAGCAGAATCTGCGGGTTAAAGGTGGCCCAGAAATAACATTCAAATTCTATTTTGTTTTATTTAAAAAGCAATTCTTGTGCATTGTAATTACATCAAAGCATGCATGTGAACCTATGCTATTACTAGCTAGCAATTAACTGCAAAAAAATAAAAAAAATCAGCTAATGTTTATGCTTGGTTTTATGCAATATTTAATATTAATAACTGTATCTTTTTGGACTCAGTTAAAGTTCACAGTACTTGTAAATATTGGTTTCTGAAATTAAACAGGCAAAGGCAATCAGTTTCCTCAAATGGTTTGAGTTACTTTAACTCATTGAGTTTTGAGAGGTGTCCCTTACACAGACATGCAGCTCTCGCTGTGAGGTGATGCAGTCACGCAGTCGCTGTGACCCTCAAGCTGCGGTCACTAATCAGGGATTTACCTCTGCTGGGGTTTTCTGCTATTTTTAGCCTGGAGGAGAATGAAGTCTGTAAACCACCCTGAGGACCAAATCTATCACTTTAACCCCACCTGAAAGGCTCTGAGCTTATGATCACAGATGCAGTATAGATTCATGCCTACACAAATCAAGCCATGCTTTTATATAGTAACAGTTTATGAACTTTTCTGATTTATAAGACATTCTTTGAAACAGTGATATTTTAGTGTAATTTCTCTGTAGTATTATAGTTTTTTGTAATATTTTGAATTATACCTTCTTGGACAATTGCATTAGTTTTTAATTCCGATAGAATTTTATATAGCCTTCATTTAGTTTTTGTCTATATAGTTTTTATCAATTTTCATTTAGCTTTTTTTTATTTTATGCAGTACTTCAAGTTAAAGTAAATGAATATGCCAAACACTGCTTTGGCAACTAGCTAAAATAAGTTTTAGTTTTTAGTTTTATTTTATTTTCCGTTAATGTTTATTTTGTTTCAAGTTACGACTTAGACTACTCATCAACAAACTGTATATAATCGATGTACAATAAGAAGTCATTGTTCATAAAGCCAAAAAAGTGATCTACATTCTATGCTATTTTCTATGTTTAAATGAACCAGGTTCTAAACAAAAGCAATGCTCTTCCTGGTGGGAAAACTGCATGTTAATGAGATGGGAACAGCGGAGTGTATTCCATGGTGATTTAACACCTCATAAATAGTCACAGCCGTACAGTGTAACTCCAGCAGATGTGTTCTGACTTCTCAGGATGACATTCTCCTGTCTTACAAATACAGATGGCAAGACACGTCATATTACTGCAACAGCCATCTGCCTTCAGGATATAATTAGGTTTGAGTTTGAGGCTGTGGAAATTGAAGGATTTCAAACATGTACATTAAAATACCATCTACTGAGTAAAACATATCAAGAGGACGACCATCAAGATTTTATAAGTATATTTGCAATGAACACAGTGTAACAAATTTAGAAAAAATTCCCTGTTAGCTGAGATTAAAGGTTGAATAACAAAACTCAATATTAAATGAATTAATACACTAAATATGGGGGGTCTCTCACAGCAGTGAATTATGTGAATGCCTGGGTCAGGACCTGAAATGGGGTCTTTGCCGACAGAGAGATTGTATTAAACTGTTTGGGCTACAGTTATACAGTCCATAGTGGATTAACCAGCTGAGATCTACTTAGAGGAATTTCACTAATATGCTTTCTCTGAGTAGACTGTCTGACTATGTGACATTTTGATTGTTTTATTTATTTATTTATTTTTTGTATTTTTGTGGGATTGTTCTCATCGGAGGTCAGGCCATGTAAGCAGTGATGGACAGATTAGTTGTAGTTGTAGTAATTGTAGTTTAAGTAATCTAATCAAACTACTTAGATTACCTTTAGGTTTCTTGTGATCAGTTACATGATGTTTGTTTAGTTTTACACTGAGTCATAATTTTCCAAACTGGGGTTTCTTAAAGGAACAATCATTTTGCAAATGTCTTGAAAAAGTATCAACTTCATTATTAATATATAATAATTTACATTTATAATTAACATCTCTGGGGTACTTCAAGTGTGTGTGTGTGTGTGTGTGTGTGTATATATATATTAATTGTAAAAGATTTTGCTGCTAAAGAAAAGTTTTGCTCTCCTTTTCTTAAACGCTTTCAGTTGTGGGCATTGAAATCTTACCCTTTCTTCTCATCTTCCTCCAGGGTCCTAATTATTTGTTTGACCTGGCTTTCCACAGGTGACCGCTTTTATAAAATGCCAAGTTATGATGTAGCGGCTGTATAAATAATTTATTATTTTTGCCAACCTAGCAGAAACTGTAGTGTTTTGAAATAAAAAATGTGAAATCTGTTTGGGAAAATACATAACCATTGTGTTTGACAGAAGAAAAAACTATATATAATAATTACTCAAGATTTCTGCTCTACAATATAAGTGAACAAACTGAATTGTATATCTATATCAGTAGCTCAGTTACTTGTATTAATTATTTTTATAAACTGTTCATTTTTGTATTTTGCATTCAACTGCAAATTAAATGCATGGTAATCATTTAATCATTTATCCCTTTCTCCCACTGCTTTACCAAACTGTAAAAATGATTTACATTTTACCTGTAAAAAGACTGTAAATGCTAAAAACCTATTAATTGGTTAGCAGTAATTTCTCTGTATTTGTGGTCATTGTCAGTATATTATAAAGTCAAACCAAGTTAAAGGTTGGTCCATCGGCGATATCAGTATAACAGCTAATGAAATATGAATTTTTACTGTAAATGTAAATTAAATCAATAAAACCTAAAATGTTTCTACTGTATTTTTTATTTATTATTATTTATGTTTTTGAAAGTAAATTTCTGGCAGCTTTTTCACACTGTAAAGAAATTCTACAAAAAAACTATTTTAGGTGAATAATTCACACCATCTCAATGAGATCATCATCACTGAGGAAGTTCATGAAGTTCATTTGCTTGAGGCCTGTTTCACACTTCCTGTGTCTGAGCATAGCGTTGTTTCACACTGACAGCGTTTCAGTCATTTTCATCATTACTACTGTGACTGCACTGAATATCTCATGGGGAGGGCAACATTTACATCCAAATGATCCAAAGAAATCAGATACAAAAGTGAAGCTATAAACTGTTTAAAACATCTGGATTCAGTCATACTTACTGAATAGATTCTGTTAGTGTCTCTCACTGTGCATTTAACCTGCATCAATCCCAAAATATGTATGTGTTAAAACATTAGTAGAGTAGTTTGCTAAAATATATGTTGCTTCATTAAAGCATATAAACAATTATGTTGATAAATACATTAAAACAATTTTGTGTAGAATTTACTTTGAAACAGTTTTCACTCTGAAATTGCTAGAAAATTTCATGAAAGTTTAAGACAGCATTTTCTTACAAACATAATATTTTTTTACAGTGTAGGTCAGCAGTGCATTTTCAGTTTGTTTTTTATTGAGCTGAATATGGAAAAAAATATGCATTTCACTAAAAACCTGCTTCTGGGACAGTGCAACACTGCTATAGATGGGTGCCCAAATATATTATGTTCACAATATATTATGTTATGTTATTTGTGAACATATATTATGTTCACAAATATATTATGTTCACCAAATATATTATGCTCACGCCTTACAGATGCAGAATATGTGAAACACACTAAAGATTTGGAGCATATGCTCAGGGCACAGAGTCATTTTACACAAGCTTTTCATCCATAAAGACTAAACAGGACATTAATTTCAAGGACAGTTCACCTGAAGCCCCTCTTGAAATCTTCTCATGTCACATCTCTGCTAGGGTCAGTGCCCTGACTGCCAGCACAGGACAGAGGCAAATTCAGGACACACCACTGTGACTGCCTACAAACACCTTGAAGAATATATAATTTCTCTTATTTTAGGATAGACTTTATTAACAAAAAAGTGTGTATACTGAAAATAACTGAACTACAGATATTGGTTGCTTTTCTAAACGTTAATAAACCTGCATCTGTAAAAACAAAAAATGATGTTGGTGGTGATGGTCTCATAGGCAGTGTCCTGGCTTGTGGACCTTAGGGTTAGGGCTATATATAATTTTCTCCTACATGGTCACCATGATTTTGGATTATACCAATATTAGACCAGCAAGTAAAGATAATGGAATGCCTGTTTCAGTGTTTTCAGGTCATATGCATACATGCTCTAAATATACTATTTTGATTAAATCAATAGTGAAATTTCAGTAGCACTTTTACAGTATTCTCCTGCCCATATTGTATAAACAAATTATTATGCACAACGTTGTTTCAACCAATGACTTTTAAGTTGCTGTTTGTTGAATGAAATGCGATGAGGCGAACAGGGTCATGAGGACACTGGATAAAGAAATCTAATCCTAACCCTAATCCTAATGTTCCTAACCTTAACCCTAATCCTGTT
Organism: Carassius carassius; assembly: GCF_963082965.1. Classification (NCBI taxonomy): domain Eukaryota; kingdom Metazoa; phylum Chordata; class Actinopteri; order Cypriniformes; family Cyprinidae; genus Carassius; species Carassius carassius. The sequence continues at coordinate 28,657,802 of NC_081786.1, read as the reverse complement.
AGGTGGCGCTTTGATTATCTGGACATGATTTGAAATTTTCTGATCTAATTATTTTGTTCATATGGATCAGATTGCTTATTTCCTTTTAAAGATAATGACAAAGGATTATTTTTTTGTTATTTGTGATAAGAATTTTATAAGCATTTAAAGAGAATTGTATGAACAGATTTCAAGGTTGAATTATGCTTGCAAAAGAAGGAAAAAACATATAGTTTTGTTAGCTGGACTATCTTAAAAGCACACACTAGATTTAATATAGATCCACTCATGCATAAACACAACTATAACTACAGTCACAGGCACAGAGGCACTCTGTGAACATAAGACACAGTGAATTTGAGTGAACTTAGCTGTTGGAAGGTTGCCAGTGCTGACGAGATCCCTCAGGCCTGTGTTTGCCCTCCACATCACTCCAGGCTGCCAGAATTTCCCTGCTATACTGCTGGAGCCCCATACTGATTAACAGCCAAACTATATAATTAAAAATGCATAATCACCTTTTGTCTCTGTGCGCAAGAGAATCCCTTGCTGAATGTCTTGATGCACGTCTGTTCTCATTTATACAGACCCCCCGCTACCTAAAGGACATCAAGCCTGTTTGATCCCAAAAGCAAAGCTGAATGACTCACTGGCAATGTTTTGTCACAGTTAGGAAATATATCAACTGTATTTTGGTAAAACAATTCACTATAAAGTGGTAACCTGCAACTGTTACCTTAGCAAGCTATTCTACCTGATTTAACTCATATTTTTACCAACAAAACATTTTTTTAAATATGTATACATACTGGATGTTACAATTCTTTTCAGTATGGCTGGTAAAATGAATACATTTGAATATATCTATGGGTACACAAGGTTCTTAAGTATTATCACACAAGCAAGAGTGCTGTTGTTCTAAATCTCAGCTCTTTTGTTAATCACATGCAGCACTACATTGCAATTGATGTGTGATTTTGGTAAATTCCTAAAGAATCCTGATTTTTGCATGTTATCAAGCAACAAACAGATCTGAACAGCATATGATACTGAAGTGGATCTTTAAAGTATTCTGTGCTCACTCTAGGTCGAGTTTAATCCCACTTTTTCCATTTCCATCTCTCTGCTGGCTAAGGAGAGAAACCCCAGGCCAAGTGATTTTGGAGAAAGAGGAAATTTAATCGGTTACTAACTTTAATCGGTTACTCGAAGTTACGAATGGGATCTCGCCCGAGAGCGCAATCACCTTCGAGTGGCACAAAACGAGCCAATTTGTGCTCTTTTCCAGTCAGTCGGAAAGATCGAAAGCCTAATGCATAAATTAATTAAATGATGAAAAAGAGGTATAAGGCTATCAGCGTGAGTCTTCATAAATGAAGTATTTAAACCATAAGTATCACAGGCATGAGAATTTTTTAATGAGCGCAACAAACTTATTACTTCATTCTGTAAAATCTCAGAAAATGAAAACTGATCAGGTGTTAAAGAGAGAACAGGTGAAAAGCAAGGAATTACAAAATTGGTTGCTAGTTCTTTAACAGATGATAAAAAAAAATCATTGAAAGCTTTTGCAATCTTGTCTGAGTCTGAAATAAGAGTACCCTGCAAGGAAATTTGGATATTAACATTCTTTTTATTCACATTTTCACCGGTGATAACCTTAAGAGTCTGCCATAACATCTTTGGATTAGCAGCGGATAAAGTAATCTGTTGTCTAAAATAGTTCGCCTTAGCCTTACGCAGTTCAGCAGTACATTTATTTCTAATTTGTATAAAATTATTTTTAGTCTCCGGTGTTCGACTTAACCTATATATTTTAAGGAGAGAAGCCTTTTGTTCAAGGAGTTGCAATATATCAAAATTTATCCATGGTAGTTTACACTGCCTAGATCGAACCTTGCTGGTAGTGATATATTTATTTTGTATTTTCTGGAGTTTAGTGTGAAATTGTGTTAAAATTTGATCCGGGTTTTCCATTAATATCTCATTGCTCCAATCGGTAGCAAGAGTCGGAAGTAGAATTCTAACATAGGGTAAATAATTTTGAGTCATAGGCAAAAACATACACGGAGGTTGCGGTATAGCAGTTACAAATCTGCTGTAGTTTGCATGTGCATGCAGTCCCCATAAATGCAATATACCTAAACTCGTCAGAAAAATATTTGAGCCAGGCCCGGGATTGAGTTCAACATTTCCAATAAATAAAAGAATAAATATTAAAAGTCTTGATGTGTTTAAAATATATTTAGACTTATTTTCTTCAGAGTCATTTGATTTAACATCAGTTATCCACCGACGAAAAATAATAGTTCGAGTGGAAAAAGACAATGACTGATGAAAATATGGCCTACCAAAATTTTGACGTACAAACCCCAAGTCAGGACAATGTAGGTAGCCGATCATCTTGCACAAAGCAGTGCACGGTGCAGAGAACTCCGCCAACGGCCGGGTGGGCGGACGTCGAATGCACTCGAACAGGGCAACCGCTCCGGAAGATCGACAATCACGAACACGAGCAGGAACTCCGACGGCACACAGTCCCACCAAGAAAGCAAGAAGCGCACAGAGGGAACCAACCAGAACGGTACGTGATGATCCAAACTTTGATGGAATTTGCATTGATGTGCGTAGAGGTATTGGGAATCTTGGAATTTGTTTGTTTGTTATAAGACGGCTATGGCAGACAGCCACGAAACATGATTGGAACCAGTAAGATATCCATACTGCAGCAATCTTGACAAATTTCAGACCTGCAGACGTCTGAGTTGTCGCGAATTTGATGTTTGTTTGCTGTAGTAGCTTACGGTCCATTGCATCTCCCGCAAAGATGACATCAAGCGTGTACGTCTGTTCCATGTCGAGTGCTTCTTCTTCTTGTAAGAGGGCTACTTCGGCTGGTGGCCAGGGTGATCTGAGGGTTACCGTGTGGGCTTCCCCGACGAGCCAACCTCCTCGGGCCACACCCCCCTCACATACGCCGCAGTAGTGTGATGGGGCCCAAGCTGCCCTCCAAGGCCTGTAAATTCTCATCCACGCTTGTGGCCAAGGCCTACAGAGCTGCGGGTCAGGCCGCTTCTGCCCTCCATGCCATGGCCTCACTTCAGGTCTATCAGGCCAAGCTACTCCGGCAGCTGCACGAGGGCAGTGCTGACCCAGGGGTTTTGCAGGAGGCGCGCACTGCTACCAACCTCGCTCTCCAGGCGACGAAGGTCACTGCTCGCTCCTTGGGTCTGGTGATGTCCACTTTGGTGGTCCAGGAGCGCCACCTATGGCAGAACCTGGCAGACATTAGGGAGTCTGATCGGGCTCAGCTCCTCAACTCCCTAGTCTCCCAGGATGGCCTCTTCGGTGACGCGGTAGAAAGCTTTGCCCAGCAGTTCTCTGCCGCCCAGAAGCAGTCTCAACTGGGGTCAGGACAACTGGGAAAGAGCAAGCTCTGCCCTATGCAGGGGATCTCTTTTCTCAGTATGGAAGTAGACTCGGTCGCCATGTTCGCGCGGCTTACGAACGAGCGCACACAGTCACTGCTGAATTGCCTGAGACAATTCAAGGGCAAGAGAGCAGTTCCACTGAATCTGTATCAGAGACTCCTGGGGCATATGGCATCTGCAGCGGCGTCATACCACTCGGGTTACTCCATATGAGAATGCTTCAGCACTGGCTTCACGCCCGAGTCCCGAGATGGGCATGGCAACAGGGCACGCTCCGAGTGACCATCACTCTGGCCTGCTGCTGAAATTTTACCCCGTGGTTGGACCCCTCATTTCTACGGGCTGGCGTGCCCCTAGAACCGGTGCCCAGACATGTTGTTGTGTCAACAGATGCCTCTGCCACGGGCTGGGGTGACATGTGCAACGGGCATGCTGCGTCAGGCTCCTGGACGGGACCCCAACTTCAGTGGCATGTCAATTGCCTCGAGTTGCTAGCATTACAGCGTCCAGCAGTTCTCTGCCGCCCAGAAGCAGTCTGAGGCCATCAGACACATCCTGCCCCAGTTGCCCACTGCTGCCTCCACCCTGCTTGTCTCCGAGGGCGCCCCCCGCCGCAGCGAGGAGTTGGCTGCAGAAAGCCGGCGCAACCCGTCTTTGCTCCTAAGCCTGCCTAAAGGCAGGCCAAGCGGCATTCCTGAGACGGGCGACCCGGAGTTGGAGACGTCAGCTCGTCAGGAGATGGTAGCAGGACCACTCATTCCCCTGGAGGAGGGCCGGGGGAGAATCCTTTGTTCTCGTTTTCTTTTTGTTTCGCCCTGCGGCTGGTGGTACCCAAACCTTCACTAAAAGAGCTGTTTCCTCTACCTCCGGGTCCCAAGAGGCCACGAATGACAGTTGGCGACATGCTTCCTCGCTGCTCTCGTTCTCCTCTCCCCTTGCCAGTTTCCATGCAAAGCGGGCTCGAGAACGCTTCGCCTTCTCATGCCCTCTTTGCTACTTGGAGTCAGACGAGTGCTCGCACTCCGCCCCCGCTAAGGGACGCTATGCCTCCCATGCCGGGGTTGTCTGCTCTACCACGCTGCCCCACCGTGGGTATGCCTGTAGTCCCCTTGACCCCACTGGTTCAGTTTCTGGGAGCCTGGCTAGAGCTTCCCAGGCCTTCCCGCTGGCTCTTCCGGACGCTCAGGCTCAGCTATGCTATTCAGTTAGCCCGGCATCCCCCCAAGTTTTGGGGTGTCAGTGCGACGATGGTGGGCAAAGATGCCCCTGTCATGTGTGCAGAGGTCACGACCCTGCTGGTAAAGGGCGCGATAGAGCCGATCCCTCCAGCTGACATGAAGTCTGGCTTTTACAGCCCTTACTTCATAGTACCCAAGAAGGCAGTTTACGGCCAATCCTGGACTTGTGTGCCCTGAACCAAGCTTTGTACAGATTCCCGTTCAAGATGCTAACGCCCAAGCGCATTTTCGAATCCTTTCGTCCGATGGATTGGTTTGCAGCGATCAACCTGAAGGACACATACTTTCAAGTCTCCATTCTTCCTTGACACATACCGTTTCTTCGGTTTGCTTTCGAGGGGCAGGCATTTCAGTACAAGGTTCTCCCATTTGGGTTGGCCCTGTCTCCCTGCGTCTTTACGAAGGTCGCGGAGGCAGCCCTGACTCCTCTCAGGGAACTAGGTGTCCGTATCCTCAACTACCTCGACGACTGGCTGAACCTAGCTCACTCTCGAGAGCGGTTGTGCGAGCACAGGGATCTGGTGCTCAGACACCTCACCCAACTGGGTTTTCAGGTCAACTGGGAAAGAGCAAGCTCTACCATGTGCAGAGGATCTCTTTTCTCGGTATGGAAGTAGACTCGGTCGCCATGTTCATGCGGCTTACGAACAAGCGCATGCAGTCACTGCTGAATTGCCTGAGACAAATCGAGGGCAAGAGAGCAGTTCAACTGAAACTGTTTCAGAGGCTCCTGGGGCATATGGCATCGGCGGCGGCGGTCATACCACTCGGGTTACTCCATATGAGACCGCTTCAGCACTGGCTTCATGACCGAGTCCCGAGATGGGCATGGCAACAGGGCACACTCCGAATGACCATCACTCTGGCCTGCCGCCGAAAATTCACCCCGTGGTTGGACCCCTCATTTCTAAGGGGTGGCGTGCCCCTAGAACCGGTGTCCAGACATGTTGTTGTGTCAACAGATGCCTCTGCCACGGGCTGGGGTGACATGTGCAACGGGTAGCTGCATCAGGCTCCTGGATGGGACCCCAACTTCAGTGGCATGTCAATTGCCTCAAGTTGCTAGCAGTAAAGCTTGCTCTGCACCGCTTCAGGGCCCTGCTGAAGGAAAAGCACGTTCTGGTCCATACGGAGAACACTGCGACTGTAGCGTACATCAACTGTCAGGATGGTCTACGCTCCCACCGCATGTCACAACTCGCTCACCATCTCATCTTGTGGAGTCAGAAGCATCTGAGGTCGCTTCGTGCCATTCACATTCCGGGCAGGTTCAATCATGCAGCCGATGAGCTCTCATGGCAGCAGTCTCACCCCGGGGAATGGAGACTCTACCCCCAGTCAGTTCAGCTGATTTGGGAACACTTGAGAGACACTCAGGTAGACCTGTTTGCCTCTCCAGAAAATTCCCACTGCCAATTGTTTTACTCCCAGACCGAGGGCACCCTCGACACGGACGCCCTGGCACACAGCTGGCCACTGGGCCTGCGCAAGTATGCGTTTCCCCCAGTGAGCCTTCTTGCACAGACGTTGTGCAAGATCAGGGAGGACGAGGAGCAGGTCCTCATGGTTGCGACTTTTTGGCCCAGCCGGACCTGGTTCCCCGAACTTGTACTCCTCGCGACAGCAACTCCTTGGTCAATTCCTCTGAGGAAAGACCTTCTTTCTCAGAGACGGGTCACTCTCTGGCACCCACGTCCCAATCTGTGGAACCTACATGTCTGGGTTCTGGATGGGTCACAGAAGGTTTAAGTACCTTGCCACCACAGGTGGTAGCAACCATCACTTCAGCTAGATCCGTGTCCACCAGACATGCCTATGCTTTGAAGTGGAACCTCTTTGTCACTTGGTGTTCTTCACGGTGTGAGGACCCCTGGAAATGTCCGATCGGGTCAGTGCTTTCTTTTCTTCAGGAGAGGTTGGAATGAAGGCTGTCTCCTTCCACCCTCAAGGTCTATGTGGCCACCATTTCGGCTCACCATGACCCTGTTGAAGTTTAGTCTCTTCATCAGGTTCCTGAGAGGAGCAAGGAGGCTCAATCCGCCTCGCCCTCAGCAAGTCCCCTGTTGGGACCTCGTAGTGGTTCTATCGGCACTGCAGAGGGCTCCCCTTGCTCTCAGTAGAGCTGAAGTTTTTATCTTTGAAAACTGCTCTCCTGACGGCTTTGGCTTCAGTGAAGAGGGTCAGGGACCTGCAGGCATTTTCAGTTGACAAAGCGTGCCTGGAATTCAGGCCGGCTAACTCTCATGTTATCTTGAGACCCCGGCCTGGGTACATGCCCAAAGTTCCCACCACTCCTTTTAGTGATCAAGTGGTGAACTTGCAAGCGCTGCCCCTTGAGGAGGCAGACCCAGCACTGGTGCTGCTCTGTTCAGTACGTGCGCTCCGCACCTAGTGCAAAGTGCAAAGGAGGAGGTTGGGCCAGTTACGGGCCAATGCATCCCTGTCCTTCGAAAGTAAATTGGGCAGTGAGAGTTGCTTTCTGAGGTGAAGAGGTCAACCTTTGCCTTGCTGAAGATCTCCCAGATACTCTGAACCATATTTGGGTGGAGCATTCACTCCTCTGAGAGGACGTTGCTCCGATATGGCATGTCTGCTCCTGGGTTAAACCTGCCCAGCACATGTGCTGCTCTCAGCAAACGCAAGTTGAGCTGGGCCCATTCCAAGATGCGCTTTACCAGAATAAAGAGGCGCTTCAAAGAGAAACTGCCCTGGTGATTTATATATGACACAACTGTCATGCTGTCTGAATGGACTAGCAAGTGGTGTCCCTTCAGTCTGGCAGAAAGGTGTGAAGGCTCAAATATACTGCCAGTATTTCCAGGCAGTTGATGTGAAGCCGACTGGCCAGCTAAATGGCCATAATACGTTCTGGCATGACTACCGCCCTCATTCAGGCTGACTCGATAACTGTTCCCAGGAACGATATCCACTGGCTTGGGGACATCGTGCTTTTGGCAAAATTTAACCTCCCAGAGTCCCAGACATTCTAAGTGGCTGAGGAGGAAGGATCTGTGAGATGCTAGCTCATTCTCTGACTGGGCCAGGATGAGCCAGTTATCAAGATAATTTAGAATGTGGATTTCCATCTGTCTCAGCAGGGAAACAATAGCATCCATGCAATTTGTAAAAGTGGGAGGAGCTAGGGACATTCAAAAGGGAAGGACCGTGTATTGATACACCACTCCCTTGAAGGTGGTAGGGGGCTATCTGGATGTAAAAGTAGGCATCTTTCAGATCTAGCGAAAAGAACCAGTCCCCTGGGCACACTTGCAAGAGGTTATGCTTCAGTGTATTCATCCTGAACAGCCATCTCATGAGGGCATGGTCCAGGTGCCTCTGATCGAGGATTCCTTTTGGGGGAAGAGGACATATCGGCTGTAAAAGCCTGATTCACTCTGTGCTGGGGGAACCATTTCTACGGCTCCTCTTGCCAGCAAATTCATCACCTTGGCATGCCGGACATGTTTGTCCTTGGCAAAAATACACAATTTTAAAGGTTCAGTCTGAGCCCTAGACACCTCAGATGGGATAAGGATAACATATCAGTGTTGAACTGCCAAATCCTCAGACTGCACTTAAATCAGCCAGTTGTTGAGGTAATCCACGCAGCCAGGGCTGTGTCCTTGTAAAGGTGCAAGGTCAGAAGGCTAGACCAAAAGGAAGTACCCGAAATTGGCACACTCCACCCCAAAACGTCCAGTGCATGTGAAAGTAAGTGTCCTTTAGGTTTATTGTGACAAACCAGTATTGAAGAAAGATTTGGGTTACACTTTATTATGATAGTCAACTTTATACATTCTACTAACTATAAGTAACTTTTTGAACACTACATGTCAACTAATTCTCATTAGTTTACAACTACACCTCCACTAACTCTCAGAGTAGACTGTTAGCTTAGGTTTATGCTTAGTAGAATATTTGACATACTTGCAAAGTTTCTCATAGTCAGTATGTTATACATTGTGGAACCTTCAAAATAAAGTGTCAGCAGATATTAAGCAGACAGTCTACTAATACTCTAGACTGCTAGTTAACACATTGTTTCAAAGTTACTTACTGTTAGTGAAAGTGGACTATCAAATAAAGTGTTACCAGCTCTTTTGTGTGAAGTAATAGTGAAACCCCATTAGGAAATTGTACCTGCTACCTGAAAAACAGGGTTTAGTCAAACAGACCCCTGAGGACATCCAGAAAATATGTACCGGCAAATATGTAAGGGAATTTTTAATGACCTCAGGGACATCTTTTCTGAAGGACAGTTCAAGGATTTATAAAATAGTGTCCCCATCACTATAATGGAGCATTAGGACTCACTCAGACTGCTGGGAAAGTACATCCTGCTGCCTCAATAACACCTCTTCCGGCAGCAACCTAGTTTTCCCAAGAGGTCTCTCAACCAGGTTACTGGCCAAATTCAACCCTGATTAGCTTTAGTGGATGACCAGTCTTGGGCTACAGGGTGATATGGCTACTAGGAAGAACAAGAAAGCTTTCTTCCTAATTTTTTATGTTGGAGTGGTTGAGCCACAGATGCCTCTCCACAGCTATCAAGCCTGCCATGGAACATGCCATCTGCTTAGTAGCCCGAAGGGCTAATTCTGTGGCCCTACAAAGCTCCCTCGCCACATATAGGCTTTAATCCCTAGCCTTCATCCAAGTCTTTTAGCAGGTCAGCCTGGTATGCCTGCAACAAAGCCACTGACCAGCCACCACATCATCCTCATGTTTTTGTTTGCAATCCCAATCACCCTCATGATGAATGGAAGAGCCAGGCCTCATAAACTCTGTTGATTTGATCTGCCAATCTGCAGGTAAACCAGAGAGAGAATTATGTGTGTTATGTGTGTGTGTGTGTGTGTGTGTGTGTGTGTGTGTGTGTGTGTGTGTGTGTGTGTGTGTGTGTGTGTGTGTGTGTGTGTGTGCGTGTGTGTGAGAGAGAGAGAGAGATAGTTCTGCAGTTTAAACCAAGCTCCATCATTCACTCTGCTTACTAAAGCTTCAGTAATAATTGGGATAGAGTAAATGGAGCATGATTTGTCAAACCATTCAAATACTGATCCCAGGCAAGCACAGAGCAGCTCCTGATACTAGGAAATCCAGTGACAAGGAATACAACAAAGATGAAGCAGAACTAAGAAAGAAATACAGCATTTTATAGAGCTGCACATTCAACATTTAAAACCCCAAGAGAATGTGCTTGCAAAGAGATTAGATTAGATTTTTAACATTTTACAAGAAAATGTGGTCCATGCTGTGCAAAAGTCTTTACCATAATGTGAGTTGCTGGTTTCTAGGGTATTGCCATGTTGTTGCTAAGTGGATACTGCCTATTTCAGGTGAAAATGAAAATTCATATTTTGAATTTTGGTAACCAACCAGTTTTGGTGCCCATGACTCTCACTGTATGGACAAAAAACCCAAAGACATTTCCCAAAATATCTACTTTTGATCTCTATATTTTAGTATCTAGATATGGCTTGGGTCTTTCCTTCTGTGTAAATCTCTGGGATTTTTTACCTGTTTAATCATCTGTCCCTTTTTCAACAAGACACACGAGCTGACGAATCATCCATGTTTAATAATAATTGTGGTGGTTTTAATCTCAAACCTTCACCTTCTTTCCTGTTCCTCTCTTTTTATCTCTTCTCCTGTCCTACATTTGATCTCATGATTCATCCCGTTTCTCTCCTCCTATCGGTTCTCTTCTGCAGTGGAGATCACTGCCAGACTCCTGCAGAGGCCCAGATGAGCAGATCTGAGCAGATCTCCACAGGAGCCTGTGCTGCAGACCCCAACACATGTGGATGGCAGAAATTCACATCTCTGCATTGCTGCGTATGCTACAAAGGACGTCTTTGGTGTGCAGTTCATTTAGCTACAGCCAATATTGGGCCTAAACACAGCTGTGTTTTGATTCACTTGCTGATAATATGAATTATTTCTTATTATTTCACGGCTCTGTGGAATACTTGATTCTGATTGGTCAGTCACGACATTCCGAGGTATGTCATCCCTCAATAACAACCGGTAAAAGCTGATAACACAGGATCATCCGGGTAACTGAAGTTGGCGCTGTCCTCTTGCTAGGAACAGTTTTTCTTGGTGGAAGCTTTGCGTTTGTTTAGCTAATAAAATATTAAAACCGATTCAAAAATTCTATTATTTAATTATGTCATCCTGGTATTGTGGACTCGCTCTCTCATTTCAAACAAACGCACCTGCTGCCATTTTGCTACGATTGTTTTGTACGCTGTAAATTACAAGATAACTAACAAACTGATTTTAAAATATTTTCGTCTTAAATCTTTTACTGCTTTAAATTTTTATGTGGTGAAATTTTGTGTAATAAGTGGTGTGACTGCACCGTTTCCTTAAATGACCATCTGGTTTGAACTTGCCAGTTGCTCACAACTGCTGTTCATGAAAGCTTTGTGTTCACATATTTCAACTCAAATCAATATTTAGTATACAATTATTTACTTATGTGGCAAGTAGTCATGTATTTAGCTCCGCTTCGCGTCGGTGTCCTGATCACCCTGTCAGGGTTTATTCTGAGATAACAACCAGCTGGATGTATATTATCCCTTACTTAGTGGAGTATGCTGAATGAAGCATCGCTATTATTATTATTAATTATATATAGGGTTAGAGATTTGGACAAACTCCTAACACTAAGTGGCATGCACCTTGTCCTGCAGTCATTTAGTCTTCATACAGATGCTGAATATGTGTTTTGCATCGACACAGCTATTGAAGTGAATTGAAGAAACACTGAATTGCTTGCTCATGTGTTGCATTCACTGCAGCTTCACAGTGGACATCTTGTGTTACACTGAAGTAGAACAGTACAATATGTTCATTATAATATCCATAACATTAAGTGAAATCAGAGAATATCATATTTCTGGTTTTCTAGGAGGCATTACCGTATTTATTGTGCTGTGATCCATCAGTCAGAGACACAGGTGCGAACAAAGATACTCAGTAGCAGCTAACTGGAGAAGGGTACATATTTACTGGCTTCATAGCCAAACCATTTCTAATGTAAAAGAAACTCAGTCAACTTTTAATTAGTATTACTGTATATTTACAATACTTTTTCATTACTTTCTTTGTTACATTCTTTAAAAAAAATGTCTAGTTTGCCTGTTTGTCTTCAATGTGACATCAAACTAAAATAACAATATGAACTACTTGTGTGCTATTTAGCAGATTTATGTGGACATACAGTACAGTTGCTTTGAGTGTGTCAAATCTTATTCAACAAGATTTATCATTTCAGGTTTGACGTCAGCATCGCTGATTCTCATGGGGCTGAAATTCATTTTTGAAATATGCTTTTAAGTTTTAATGCTGGTACATTCAGTAGAATTTGCCTCAGGAAATGAAGTACCCTGTTCACTACAGATATGTGTATAAACGTTTAAAGGCAGAACAGCACAATATTGTGCTCTAAATAGAAGCGGTGCTGACTGGGAGATGGTGCGATACTGCAGCTTAGACGTAGGTTCAGTAATCTGTTTTTTGGGAATGTCAGCCTGAGTTGTGGAGTTTATGAGACACATGACTCAGCAGCTTCATTGAAGGGATGTGTCGAGGAAATACATACACTGACATGCTGCATTATGGGGACGTGATCAGGACTCGAAAAAGCATAATTCCTTATGGTTATGACAGGAAAGAGCAGCAAGAGAACTTTTAGACGAGCAGAATATGAATACACTTGTTCATAAGTGTGTTTTTTGATGTAAGTCTCAAGAAATCTACCAAGTGTCATATCAACTAATTAATCAGCAAAATAAATCTGTTTAGAAAAGTCCCCAAACATCACATTATTGCACCAAATTTATACATTTCATGAAAATTATTGTAAAATGATTTGATGATTTGTATTGTAAAAGAGTTAATGTAATTCTATCATAATAGAAGTAATTATAATACAGTAAAAAAAAATACCACATAGTAAAAAAAATAGTGGTGTGCTTGACTAATTTCCTCAAGAACAAAATGTACAACCAATTAATTAATGATCAAATTAATTTAAATATTTGAAAATTAAAAAGGCCTAACATTAAGATCATTCAAGGATATTACAGTATTGTGCTAGATTGCCTTTAATGTGTTCTGTACATAAATAAAAATAACTGTTACTGTAATTTTACATTGTAATGCAACAAAATATTACTTTTACTAACTAGTAGTGTGCTTGACTCATCAAAATGATGTTTTAAAAGATTATATATATATATATATATATATAGGCATAAAGTACAGTCAGCTGTCATCACAAAAATAAACCCTGACATGTTTGGCTGTACTTCTTATTGATTATTATATGTTTATTTATCAATCAAATAATTTGTGTATAATTACTGTATATAAAATATAGATTTTAAATAGTTATGTTGTGTTGTTATGTTATTTTAATTCCCTTCTTTATTCATTTTGTCCGTTTACAGTAATAAGTGTTTTATTTGTGTTTTCACAGTCTGTTTCATTCTTGCTTCTAACAATGTCATAAAAATCAAGTCATAGTTGGTTTATTTAATAATGCAAAAGAGCTTATGCTAGTTACTGTAAGTGGACAGTGAAGACGGGTCAAAGTTTCCCTGCTTTATAGAAGAGCTCCTGGAAGGAAACATGACTCCTGTGGCTGTTTTCTGTCGTCGTTATCTAAAAATATTCTGCATCTTTTATTTATATTCATGTATTGCATTTCAAAATAAGGTATAGTATATTGAACCTTTTTTAACATTTGTGTTAAGATAATAATCATGTTTTCAGTGATCATTTTCTCTGAAATACTCATGATGGCTATGGCACAGATGTATGCAGGGTCCTCAGGGGAAATCCATGCCGGAAATAATCATTTGCTTAAAAGAATGAATGTAAAAGAAGTGTTTGTGGCATGAGGCTCAGCGTTGGCTCAGCTCAGCTCTAGTTGAATGTGGCTGTGCTGTGCTGGGCTGCTGGTGATTGATAGAGGCCTGCATAAATTCTAGCCTGAAGCAGAGGAGGAGGGAGGCCTGATGGGAAATGAATCACACCATAAAACACAATCCAATACCAGAGGAGGGGAGTGCGTTCAGTGCCATAAACTGCTGTGCCAAACTGGACACCAATTAGCGTTCCTCTGAGGGAACGATTGAGCCCGGCATCATGTCTTCAAATATTTCTGGTTTGTAAAGGGAAATCTGACAGTGACTGTCAGGGTTCTGTCACTTCAGTCTAGTGTTATTAATGGTTTTGTGACAGAGTTTTAAATATTACTTTAAAAAAGGGTTGGTACCACTTAACCATAAACCGCCCTTAATTTTGGATTAAACATTAATATTAATCAATATGGGGGGGGGGGGGGGGGGGTTGTCATTTGTTATTGTTATGTAATCAGTATTTATTAATATTTGAAGAGTTTATTTACAAAAACTTATATTCTTGTTTTATTGTGTGCTGTTGTGTTAGTTAGCTGTATTTTTTTTGTTATTTTTTTCAACCAAATCAAAATAACCCAACTGCAGTTTGACTGAGTTTAACTGGAATGCACAATGAAAAAACGCAACTTTTGAAAAATGTTTAATCTGTTTTTGCAAATGAACTCTTCATTTATTAATATTAAATACTGTTAATAAAAATTCAACTGTTCATGTCAGACTAGGCCCATTAAATAATATAGTAACATTTTACAGTAAGGTCTCACTTGTTAACATTAATTAATGCATTGGCTAAAATAAACTAACAATGATCAATATGCATTTTATACCATTTATTAGTCTAGAATCATAAGTTAATGTTAGTTAATAAAAATGCTGTTGTTCATTGCTTGTTCACGTTAGTTCAAACTAAGTGCATAATATTATAATATTATTATTATATAACAGATACAACTTTAATAAAAAAATTATTCTTTTGAAATTAAGTAATATTCATTATAAATGTTTTAACATAAAAAATTACTAAATCAATTCAAAATCCATAAGTTTTATTTACTTATTTATTTGTAGTAAAACCCATGTGGTCCATACCCTGCATGAGTGATGCATGCAGTCACACCCAGCGCTCCTCTCTCACCCCTGCAGCGCTGCAGAGGACATCCCCGCTCCGTCTCACTGCAGCTGTTCCTCAGCGTCACGTGACTGCAGCCCTCGCTCTGACAGAGACCAGCTCTCAGCAAGCTGAGACTCAGAGCTCAGTGCAGTTTCCATCCGAGCATCACCACAGCACCGCCTCTGTGAAGCAGTGACACAGCTCAAGATCAATTATGTTGATCAATAGTTGATGGTTGACAATAGTTGTGGTGCAAATTTAATAATTCAGGGATCAAACAGTGAATATTGAGTGATTAAATAATAATAATAATAATAAAGTTGACCTGTGTCACTCACATCATCATTTATAACAAGCTTCCAAAACGTCTATCAAAACCTGGTTTCCTGCTCTACTACAGTTAAAGAAAAGGTATCCTAAGACAGTACCATCTAAAATCCCAGATTTTATTGGTTTTACTCAAAAATATTACTTAACATCATTTAATCATCCAATATTCATGAATTTATACCAACAAAACTATTTTTTAATAGATTAAATCAGGTGAATAGCTCTATAGGGTAAAAACTGCAGAATACCTTTTTACTGTCAGTGTAGCACACATTAATGCATTTAAAATGTCTCTTTAAATTATTTTTACATTTACATTTGTTCATTTAGCAAATGCATTTATCCAAAGTGATTTACAATTGGGGAATACATCAAGCGATTGATCTTAGACACAGGAAGTGCTCGTAATACCAAGTTTCAAGTATTGTTCAAATAAGTACAGGCTAGACAGAGAAAGATTAAAGAAAAGAGAAAAAGATTTTCCTGATAGGAGTTGGAAGATCATTCCACCAGCCAGGAACGGTGAACGAGAATGTTCTGGAAAGGGATTTTGTATAAGAATAATAACCAATGTTTTTTTTGTAGGATTATTTTATATATTTATGTCTAGGTTTTACATCATTCAGGAGCTGTTCAGAAATGCTCTGGAAATCGGCTTTCTGGTGGGCCAGTATTTCTTGTATGGATTCAACGTGCCCGTCATGTACGAGTGCGATAGATACCCATTCAATTATGTCCATTATTGGACATTACAAGATTGCAGCCTTGACAAGTTTTAATCTTTTAATGTCTTTATAAAATATGGACACTTTTTGGGTCCCACTTTTATTAGGTGTCTTTACCTACTAGGCAAAAGTTTGGTGGTGCGGTTGGGTTCAGGAGCTGGTTAAAGTGCAGAGGTAGGGTCAACACTGTAATTATAGATAACTACAGAAATCAGGTACAGATGTAATTTTACATGTAGGTCTTTTAAAATTAAAATTAGTACAATGTAAAAACCTGTCTACACAAAATAAGTACATTGTATCTACTGTGTAAATTAAATGTGAGTACATAGAAGTTAAGTACTTGTAATATAAAGTGATTCCCATTTTTGTGAAACAATTCAACTCTTAACCGTAAATGAACCCTGTGTTAACCAGCGACAAAATGCCAGGCATCCTCTTCAAGCCGGCTTCCCTCTGTAAAAAACAAATTCCTATAGGCATTATTTCTTAACATTCACTTGCTCAGTCTGTTTGGCCAGCTCTACTCTTGTTAGACAGAGAACAGCTTTTTTAGTGATTAGGGTTGGTCATCCGGTGAATTTTATTGGCTGGCAATGGTGCGTATCGTATACATTTATCAGGAACAATTGGTCTGGCTAAGAGGGCTGCTCGCCTCACCTGACAGCAGAGAGAGTGAGAGAGAGAGAGAGAGAGAGAGAGAGAGATTGCTTTGGTTGACAGCAAATTAAAGATAACATCAAAGGAAATTATTGATTTGTCAGTTTGGCAAGCTCTAATTGGAAACTATCAGCTTGATTTTCAGCATTACATGCTAATTACAGCATTAGTGTGCATCTTTTACCAGTCATTGGGTTTGATCACAATCATTAGGGCATTATGGGATTTAATTGCTCAGATGGAGATACCGCAACAGCCGGCAGATAACCTATATAGTTTTCACTTAATTAAATGTTTCCATTACTACTGTAAGCCCAGACTGAAAGGGATCACCACTGTGCAGGTGTGTGTGTGTGTGTGTGTGTGTGTGTGTGTGTGTGTGTGTGTTGGCGCGTTGAAGCTCTCAGAGTAATTGCTTTCATCACACTAGAGTCAGATGTGACCAGGTTAAGCCTTGAATCTGTGATCCTGAACCGCTCCATATAATGAAAATGTGTTTTTATCATGTCCTGACTAGGATAAAACATCCACGATCATCTTTGTGTTGCATTTATTTTGTGGCCTTTGGCTTGTTTTGATTATAGTGCTACCTTTTCTTTTCTTTAATTATTATTTTTTAATTAATTAATTATTATTATTATTATTATTTTACTAGAAAGAAGCTTTTGTGGAATGGAAAGATTCCATGGATGTTATAGGTTCTTCACTGAACCATCAGTGAAGAACCTTTATTTTTAAGAGAAAGAAAATTTTTAACTAATAAAGTGACCAAAGGGACATTGTCATATCTGATTACACATTCATGTTATACAGTAATTTCTGTTTTTATACATGCAAAATAAATTTAGCAAAATAAATTCATAATCTACCATAACAAAATGCAGAAATACAGATCATTTTGACTGAGAAATCCAAGTAACAATTCCATTCGTGGTTTCCAGACCTTATCAATGACAAATCGAAAATACATTCAGTAATATTTTTCATTAATTACAAATGAACGATAATAAGATGGGCGTGTATTTCAAATGAGACATTTCTTTTTATTTATAGCTCTTGGAGTTTACTTAGGAAATCTATCAACATCCAATGAATTACACAATACTTTGACAAACACTAATATACACTAATAATATACGAACCCATCACCTCGGATAACAGTCATTATATAAGATAATTCTTTGACATTTGTGCTACTTTTGTATATCCAAACTAATACACACACACACACACACACACACACACAAAGTGTACCCACTGAAGAGATTTCCAAAGCCCATGTTCAGTGATGTGCAGGTGAGAGCAGTTGTGCATTGCAGAGTTTCTGCGCAGCCCTTCCAGGACACTGCGGTTCAATGAAATCTCAGAGGAGCAGCACGAGTGTGCGTGTGTGTGTGTTTGTGTGAGCACGGCAAGAAAACAAAAGATCAGGCTCATCACTTTTATCACCATCTTTGTAAAGAAGTGGATTTAATTCACAGTATATCATCCATCTTCATTTCATTCAGTTTACACATGTACCCTCCTCAAGACCACAAGGACTGGAGGCTCAGAAAGGAACAGCCCAGCGTTTTCTGCGTTCACTACATGCAAGGCCCTTTTTATCAATATGCAAATCGATCAGGATAAAATAACAATGTATATGAGGTACTGCGACATTACACACTCATACCGTCGTTTGCTCTCAGATGATGGCGCTCCGGGGAGAATCGCCTCCTTATACAGAAAAAAAATAACACCCTACGGACCTCTTCATTTGTGTACCTGCAGTAATGGCATCCCATGCTATCGTGTTTGATCACCTCAGGCCTGCAAACAAGATATTTTTGTTGGTTTCAACTGCAGTGGAGACATCTGAGCGTGCACAATGCATTTCAAGAGAGTCTCTGTTTGTGGATTTGCAGCACACATGAATGCAACTGCATCAACTGACCTCTCACATGATGTATGACACATCAGAGCATGCAGAATTACATTCATACATAACCCAATCATTTTGTCATTTAGGAGGAGCTGTAAAAACACCAGCTCAGCTCTTGCAGAAAATGCACGGGAGAGAATGAAAGGCGTTGAAGGGAGGGAGGGGAGACTGCAGTACATATAAGGCAGGAGAGATACCAGTTCATGTTTTATTTAAGCTTTGCTCTGTCAGTCCAGTACAGTCTTTTGAGCTCTGGTCTTTCGTTTTTCAGTAAGGACCACAAAGTTGTAAAAATCTCAGGAGTCCTGGAATGCTTATCCAAGGAAAGAGGAATTACTGAGAGAAAAGGGAAGATTGCACTGTACAGCCAAGCCATTTTGTTCCCGTCCCCACCGCCCACCCCTTTTCATAACAGCAAATGTCCATCTTCCCAGGGGTCATCCCATCAGGTTTTTTTCTGAGACGGTCAGTCACAAACTGTTCTTTATCCTCTGTGACCTTCAAGACGTGTCAGTTCTTAAGCGTCTGTAGGGTGGTGGGGTGACATATCAATACTCGAGCAAATGCCGCATAGATTTCATCCCCTGAAATTGTCTTGAATATAAGTTCTTAAGCATGCAATACTTTCCCTTCAAGCTCAGAAATGCAGAGAACATCTCCTCTCTGTGCACGCATTTGCTTGTCATAAATATATGGTGGTATAATCATAAAGAACCATTCAAAGAGGAGAAATTAAATGACATCTTAACGATCAGAAGTTAAACAATAATGCACTGGACTCTGTTTCTGAACAAAGCCTTAAACCAGTTTATAATGAAAGCATACTTCTGTTTAAACACACTTACATTGTCATCGAGAGTGGAAGAGATATAGCAGGCGTGGGATTTTCACTTAACAAGTACATAACCCCCCCCCCCCCAAAAGAAAAAAAACTATTCTGCTTACAAATATTGCTGGAAGTGCTGGGTGAAAAACCAGCACCAGAGCACAAAACATTGCTGAAACACTGTTCTGTCATTTGTTTGCGAGAACAGACGGCTGCCCTGTGTAGAAAAAGACCAGTACTTTATTTCCACCTGGCTGTTTTTTTAAATCAAAGAGAAGGAAGAATCTATATTGCATTTACAGCAAATAGAGCCAAAGCAAATCTGGACGCAATAAGCATAATTTAAGCAATAAATCTGCTTTATGGATATGGATATATTCTTCAGAATAGATTTTATATGTATATATGCATATATTTATATACAAGTATGGCACTTGATTACACTTAAGCGCGAAAAAACACATTACAAATGAAAGCAGAGGGCGCTTTGGTGTTGAAATTAAGGAAATCATCACAGACTTTAAGCGTTTGCAGCAAATCCACCCCTGCTCACGCACACACACACACACACACAAGGACATGACAGCAGATTTCCAATGGAGCTCATCACATAGCCTACGTTAAGGTCAATGGTGCGGTACAGGCAACCAAAAGGAAAGAAACCGTAGCAGATGCGATAGTGTTTAATATATGAATGGTGTGTCGAGACTCTCCCGATGTGCGATATTATGTCAGCATCATGTTCACTTTTTAGTGCAAGATGCATTTACTCCGTTCAAGTACAGGAGAGCAGCTGATTCGGTCACACTTCACATGTCAGTGCTCATGGCACAGCAGTTGTCATGGAGCCGCTTGTTTTTTTTACTGTAATGAATCATATAGCATGCATTGTGTGCAACACGGACAGTGTCATGTCAAGTGTCACCGCAGCTTACAGAGAGACAATACGCAGTCAGGTATCAGCATTTGCTCTTTGTGTACATCTCAGAGTACAAACGTTTCTAAAAAGATGCATTATTCTGTAGTGAACCACTTTACAAACGTGTTTGTCGTCCACAGTTGCCAATGGAGTCTTTAAAACAGTAACAAAAAAGTCCTACCCCATGTTCTTGCAATACATGAACCTTACGTGGCGATGGGACTCATCCACAGTCTTGAACTCGGCGGTGCGTGGGCTTTGTGTTCTTGTTACGAACCCGTTACACGTAGGCGGAGTCACTGGACTGAGTGCGGCCGAAATTGGGCATACTCATCCTGGGCAAATCCTTGTTCCGGATCTCATAGATGGACTTCCTGCGGGCCCTCACGCCCCTCACAGCCGCTTTGATCTTCCTCCAGCCCAAGTGATTGAGCTCGGCCAGATTGAGGACCACGCAAAAGCCACTGACCGCGAACATGAAGACAAGGAACACGGTTTTCTCCGTTGGTCTGGAGACGTAGCACTCCACCTCTTTGATGCACGGGTATCGATCGCACTCGTACACGGCAGGCACGTTGAATCCGTACAAGAAATACTGGCCCACCAAAAAGCCAATTTCCAGAGCATTTCTGAACACCACCTGAATG
This sequence comes from Carassius carassius, assembly GCF_963082965.1. Lineage (NCBI taxonomy): Eukaryota > Metazoa > Chordata > Actinopteri > Cypriniformes > Cyprinidae > Carassius > Carassius carassius. The sequence continues at coordinate 28,637,082 of NC_081786.1, read as the reverse complement.
ATGTAAAACCTGGAAATGCCCTCCTGCCGCCGCATTTTGGACTTGCCCGGTTTCTTGCCTGAGCTGTCCATTTCTTTGGGCTCCAGACAGTCAGGCTCAGCTTCTTTGGTGGAGTTCTCTGTGTTCTGCAATACTCCGTTCATGATGGTGTTCTTGATCTTCTGATTCTTGGCCTCCTCTCGTTTCAGGGAATCCTGCTCCTTACTATCCAAAGAGAGGAGGACGGTGGCTGTTGAGTAACGTCGCTCCTTTTGCTTGGCCGACTGATGGACCGAGTACGTGATGAAGCACAAACTCGGCGTACAGACCATTATGATCTGGAAAACCCAATATCTGATGTGAGATATGGGGAACGCTTTGTCATAGCATGCCTGGATGCAGCCCGGCTGCAAGGCGTTGCAGACAAACATGGTCTGCTCATCATCATACACTGTCTCTCCCACTATAGCTACGATTAGGATCCGGAAGATCACCACCACAGTGAGCAGGATCCTAAAGAACAAGCACACAGAAAAAATAAATGTGTCAGTATATGAGCTTGAGCTGCAGGGAGCTGTCCGGTGCTGAAACCGGGCTGTGCATTGTTTCGCTGTCACTGAACGCTGCATATGGATTATGCAGATAGCACTTAGTATGTCACGTTTGATACTGTAAATTTTTGTGAATTAGAGCACGATGTTTCACAAACTATCACACATCCCTGCATTGCCTTAACTTAAATACAAAGCAAACACTAATAAATAAGAAAAGTTGAGTTAAAAAATAAGGGTAGGATGATGCCCAGTGCCGAAAATGTGGTGCATTCTCAACCATTGAATGCTTTTATTTTAGTTTCAATTAAAACATTATGCTTTACAGACACAACGTAATTGGCATATATTTCACTTCATTTTCGGTTTTATATATGCGAGAGTTACTGCGCACAGTTGGCAAAAAGCATCACTTTGACTCAAAAGGTGGCTTCAAATAATGCAATAAAATAAACTAATACAAATAAATGTATAAGTGGCAGGTTTACTCCTGTGTTGTTAGGGAGCTGAATAAATTCAGGTGCGTTCGCAACCAATGAATGATGCATTTCAGTCACCTTTCACTGTGGTCCAATAACGCGATATTTTACAAGTGCGTTTTGTTGCGTTTTTTGATTTTGTTTTATTTTCTACGGCATTCGAAGAACGTGTAATAGGCGGTAACCCCTTTTTTCACACCTGACAAGAAGCAGCGCTCTGCATTCAAACGGGGCTTTAAATGAAGCAAAAAATATTAAAATACATAGGAAAAAATAAAGCTGTCAATAGTCAGTGTCGTTTAAACTAAAGGGTGCTGTCCAGTGCTAAAACCAGTATATTTTTCATATTTACTGCGCAAAATTTTTTTGCTAGGTCATGTTGGTTTTTTATCCTTATGGTGTATCCTTTATTTTAAAGGGTGAAATGGGCGACTACGCCTGTTGGCATGGATAATAACGTATTTCCCTCCCCAAAATTAGCTGAATCTCGGCGTCAGATGCACTGACATTAGCTCTTACCTTCCGATCATAGTGGAGTGCTGCTGGACAGCAGCCTCCAAGAGCCTCTCTAGTATGGTCCATTCCCCCATCGCTGCTCATCCGCAGACTCTGCTCACAATCCAGGGAAAAGCGTGAATATTTCCTCCTACTGTCCGCCGTTATGAGCTGCGCCAGCTGTGGCAGTGCTGATGCTGGAAGATGCCACACTTCTCCTCGTCTTCCAGTCTGGAGTGGAGTCATGTGAGCCCTCCTATCTTCGATCTCCACATCAGATTGATGGTGTGGGTGGAGGGCGGCGGGCTTTAATATGGCATCAGTGCCGTGGAGAGCCCTGCTGCGTCATATGGGGCTTTATCTCGAGCTGCCAAAACGCGCTGTTTTCATGTGTGTGATGATGTTCATACTCTGGGAATGAAACCGGATTCGGCCCGGTGATGGTGAACTCATGTCATAGTAAGGAGGGCAGAGATGACCTCACCTTTATTTATTTAGGGGACTTGAGGCTAATACTTGTTGCTGTATATTTTGAAAGGGGACGCAGATGTTGGAGCGCAAATGTCCTTGAGTACAGAGAGGACCTTTAGCTCCGCCCTGTTCACGTGAAGCAGCAGTGTAAAACAGCGCTGGGGCTCTGGACACAGTGAGGTGAAAGTGTCAGCTGATTCTCTGTTTAAGTAAAGACACTTTTGACCCCGCCCATCGAACTCCCGTAGACATGCGCAGTTCCAAACCATCTTTTTTTTTTGCAGTTTGACTATTTTAAGGAACTACAGTGTCCCCTAAGATATTTGTTCCCTTTGATAACCACAAATTGTCACAATATTTTATGTGTTCTTTTTTTAACGCTTTATCAATTATTAACCCAAGTCTTGTTATGCATATGCTTGATATCTTTCAAATAAATATGCCATTTGCATTGATAGGATACTTTTTGAAGACAAAACGTGTCACATTTTATGTCTTCATTTTTAACACTTCATCAAATTTTCACCTCATGTCTTGATACCATGCTTGATATCTTTAAAATAGACATCATTTTCATTTATTTATTTTGTAACTGTGGTAGTAGCACCTGCTAAAAAAATTGTATATGTAGCTTTTGAGATGAAGATATTTAAATTACCTTCTATCAAAATGCCATTCGGGCAGTTTCATTCATTCATTGAGTGATTTTAGTAGTAAAGGAGACACCATATTACCTGAGTGAAACAGGTTCAAGCGAAGTCTGCAAGTACAAGTGACCCAGCAAAAATAATTACCGTTTTCCTAAACACTCTCCCACTATACACACAAAAACATATTCCTGCTCCAAACGCATACTGTAGGCTGAACAACATTGATTTCATTGTCAATGCCAACAATGCATAAAGTGTACATAAAGAAAAAAATAATATCTTTGTACAAAGCTGGCAAAACTAGACCAGTCCAAGAAAACTGGAGATTTCTGTTCTTCCTAAATAAAATAATAATGTCAGGTTTCAACACCAGCCCCATTCTGACATCAGGAAGAGGAAGAGATGAACAGCTCAGCATGAGAGGGAACAGGCTGCTCACATCATGAATCTGACTGGAATATTCAATGAACAACTGCTAAATTAGATCATTATACAGTATTGTTTAAAATAATAGCAAAATATTCATTTACATTTCTTGGTTTTGCTTCAGAAACAGCATTTTTGATATCACCCCACAAGTTCTCGATTGGATTAAGGTCCGGGGATTGGGCTGGCCACTCCATAACCTTAGTTTTGTTGGTTTGGAACCAAGACTTTGCTAATTTACTAGTGTGTTTTGGGCCATTGTCTTGTTGAAACAACCATTTCAAGGGCATGTCCTCTTCAGCATAAGGCAACATGACCTCTTCAAGTATTTTGACAAATGCAAACTGATCCATGATCCCTGGTAAGCGATAAATAGGCCCAACACCATAGTAGTCTTCACTCTGTACTGTGGCTTGAATTCAGAGTTTGGGGGTCATCTCACAAACTGTCTGTGGCCCTTGGATCAAAAAGAACAATTTTACTTTCATCAGTCCACAAAATGTTCCTCCATTTCTCTTTAGGCCAGTTGATGTGTTCTTTGGCAAATTGTAACCTCTTCTGCAGATGCCTTTTTTTTTTAACAGAGGCACTTTACGGGGGATTCTTGAAAATAGATTAGCTTCACAAAGACGTCTTCTAACTGTCACAGTACTTACTAACTCCAGACTGTCTTTGATGATCCTGGATCTGATCATTGGCTGTGCCTTTGCCATTCTGGTTATTCTTCGATCCATTTTGATGGTAGTCTTCCGTTTTCTTCCACGTCTCTCTGGTTTTGCTCTCCATTTTAACAGCCTATAATTTTTTGCACCTCTTTATAGGTTTTCCCCTCTCCAATCAACTTTTTAATCAAAGTACGCTGTTCTTCTGAACGATGTCTTGAACGACCCATTTTCCTCAGGCTTTCAAATGCATGCTCAACAAGTGCTGGCTTCATCCTTAAATAGGGGCCACATGATTCACAACTGTTTTTTTTTTTTTTACAAAATTGATGACCTCAGTGATTGAATGCCACACTGCTATTTTTTTTAACACACCCCTTTCAACTAATTGCCCAATTGCACAGCCTTACGAGCGTTCATATCATGAATGCTGGGTCTTGTTTGTTTTCTGGAATCTACTGCACCTACTGGTAACTTGTTTGTTACGTAGCAATAAAAAATATACTAAAAACCTGGATTATTCTGGTTAGTCACATTGTGCTGCTATTATTTTTAACAATACTGTACTTCTAGCTAAGAAAAAAAGTAATACATTGTTCTTCCTTCAATTCGCAGTGATTTGCTTTGTTCATATATCAGTCAGTAAATCAAATTTCACAATTACACCAAAACGCTGGTCTTTTAAAAAAAAAAAACAATCATTGCTGAATAATACTGATGCAACAACAATCTTCAGAATATTTTTTAAGAAAATGGACATGAATCCACACACACTCAGTCAGGAGGGTAGTTCTGTACGTTTGAGGGTTAAATGAGAAAAGCAGTGTGGGGTTAATCACATATGGCAGAAGCACAGCGAGGCATTCAGGCCTTTTTCCATCCTTGATCTCACACACAAATGAAATATTTAGAGGCCGATTCCAACCACAGCGGCTGTCAAATGTGCTTCCTCCACCGCACGCTGTGAGGCAGCCCTGTGCGTATGGCCCGCATTGCTAGCACAAACTTGAAATTAAAACCAGACAATTTTGGCTGGTGTAGGTTCCCCTAAGGACTGCTGGGAGGAAAAGAGAGGAAGACAGAGAGAGAGAGGGTGAGATAAAAGGAGAGAGAGGCTGTGTACAGACAGAGGAACTGGGTCTTGTGCGGTCATCAAAGTATTAACTATTATCTAAAAATTGTTTATTAACAGTCCAACAGATGGAAGGATAGAACAATAGTAGATGGACGGACGGACAGGCTGTTGGATGGACTGATGGATGTCCTGATGGACAGATGGATGGGCCGATGGATGTCCTGATGGACAGATGGATCAACTGATGGACAGATGGATGGGCCGATGGATCGACTGATGGACAGATGGATGGGCTGATGGACAGATGGATGGGCTGATGGTTGGGCTGATGGATGGACTGATGGATGAACTGATGGGTGAACTAATGGACAGATGGATGGGCTGATGGATGGGCTGATGGACAGATGGACGGGCTGATGGTTGGGCTGATGGTTGGGCTGATGGATGGACAGATGGATGGGCTGATGGTTGGGCAGATGGATGGACTGATGGATGGGCTGATGGATGGGCTGATGGTTGGACTGATGGATGGGCTGATGGATGGACTGATGGACAGATGTATGGGCTGATGGTTCGGCTGATGGATGGGCTGATGGTTGGGCTGATGGATGGGCTGATGGATGGGCTGATGGATGGACTGATGGATGGGCTGATGGATGGGCTGATGGTTGGGCTGATGGATGGGCTGATGGATGGGCTGATGGTTGGGCTGATGGATGGACTAATGGATGAACTGATGGGTGAACTAATGGACAGATGGATAGACTGATGGACAGATGGATGGGCTGATGGTCAGACTGATGGATGGGCTGATGGATGGACTGATGGATGAACTAATGGGTGAACTAATGGACAGATGGATGGGCTGATGGTTGGACTGATGGCTGGACTGATGGACAGATGGATGGGCTGATGGTTCGGCTCCTGGGTGTTCGGATGGACGGACTGATGGATGGACAGATAGATGGACTGATGGATGTATTGGATGATGGATGGATGGACTGATGGATGGATGGATGGACTGATGAAAGGCTGATGGACGGATAGATAGATGGACTGATGAATAGGCTGATGGATGGATGGATGGAATGATGAATGGCTGATGGACTGATGGATGGACGGACGGGTTGATGGACGGACGGATGGACTGATGAATGGCTAATGGATGGACTGATGAATGGATAGGCTGATGGATGGATGGACGGATGGGCTGATGAAAGGCTGATGGACGGATAGATAGATGGACTGATGAATAGGCTGATGGATGAATGGATGGATGGACTGATGAATGGCTAATGGATGGACTGATGGATGGTCTGATGAATGGATAGGCTGATGGATGGATGGATGGGCTGTCAGATGTGTGCACTGAATGAGCTGTTGGAGAACTGAAGTTATCTCTGATTACACTGCTTGGATCTGCAGTTCCTGATGGTTCCTGACATCTCTCTAATATGACACCACAGTCAGTCTCCAGTTACTGCCTCCATACAAACTCAGCATAATCCCGTTTGAACTCACATTTCCTCTCATATCCTTAATCTACGGATGAAAGTGAGCTCTGATTCTTCATAGGTGAAACTTAACATGTCCCTTAACCTGCCAGAAGATTTAAAAATAGAAACACTTCCACTCTAAACTTCATCAGAGATGATTATTATTCTCAACACTAATGTACTATTTCATCATCACTCCTAAAACAACCTGCTATCAGAGCATCACTCGGTACTCGGTAACAAATAGGGATTAATTCTCACTATTAACTAGATCTTTAAATCTCTCCCCCATACCCAAACTTAACAACCACCTTAATAAATATTAATAAGCAGTAATCAGGAGTTTATGAAGGCATAAGTCATAGTTAATAGTTTGTTAATAGTCAAGTCACCTTTATTTAGATAACGCTTTTAACATTACAGATCGTCAATGCAGATTTACAATATTAAATAGGAAAATAGTGTCAATAATTCAGAAGGACAATAGTAAACACTCAGTTTTCAGTTAAGGGCAGTTCATCATTCATACAGTGATTTATCGTCCATCTCAGTTCAAATAGTATCTGTACAATGAAGTCGATGATATTGCTGGATATTAAGTGTCCCCAACTAAGTAAACCAGAAGTGACAGCGTCAAGGAACCAAAACTCCATCGGTGACAGAATGGGAATTTATTTTTTATTTTTTTGTAACTGACCCCTAAACTAAAGGCTAACTGGATTTATTTTTTAAAGAAAGCTTTATGCATTTTTTTTCTCTTTCTCCACAGCATTTCACAGCTTGACTTCCTATCACCACTGATATATTTATTGAATCATTAAAATCAGGGGATCTTCAGGATGTTACAGTCTCCACTTTCCAGCAATCAGGAATTCAATAAGATATATATATATATATATATATATATATATATATATATATATATACACACACACACACACACACACACATGTAATTATAAAAAATTTATTTCATGTAACAAATCAGTTTTAGTATTATTCTGCAGTACATGGAGCTGAAAATCAGTTTCTTCATTAATCTGTGAGAACAGGAATGTTGCAGTTCTAAATAACTATTTTGCATTCAATCATATTATTGACATATCGATTCAAACAGAATAAATGCACAATAATGCACTGATACAAACGTTTACTTCTGCACTTTCTTGACCTGAAACGGACTGTTTTGTGGCCTGTGTGGAGACTCTGTGGATGGTTTTGAAGACCTGCATCTTGCATTTGAACAAACTCTTCTTGTAATATAAGTATACTCATGTGTTTCAACATTGTGAACTCAAGACACCAGTACCAGAAAATTGTCATTTTTCATAGTCAAACAGCCTAAGAGAAAGAGATACAGAGAGGAAGCAAGAAAGCGATACTAAGGCTTTAAGAAAACATTATGTTGTAGTCACAGAATCAAAGGCACAGTAAACTGTCAAGAACAGTTCATGTTGACTTAATACAGCTGAAGTGAAGAGACGTAGAAGGCTGAGCACTCTTAGCTATTGGTCTCAGCACAGCGCTTTGCCATGCCTCATGTTCTGGGCACACGTTCTGCCCAGATTGGCCCCCTCCATCAGCAGGTCGGCCAGCCGGTCCAGACCCAGGCAGACAGTGAGAGGGGCGATGAGGCCGTACAGACCCCCCAGCATAATGCTCAAGGGCCAGCCGAGAAACAGCAGCACCAGCAGCCAGAAGATGCCCCAGAAACACGAGCCGAATGACATCCTCTGCTGCAGGAATACGAAACAGCTTTTTAACATTTCATTCACACACTATTCTCTTTTTCAAAGTCACTGCATTCACTTCACCAAGCAGTGCTGTTCTCCAGGAAGAATTTGGGTTTTAATATTAGGATGCAAACACACTCCTGCATTCAGAATAATAATACATTGCTGCAACAGAGTTTCAGAGCTAATGAGAGCAGTGATTAGGAGAGAGTGAGATCAGATAAATACTCCCTTAAAGGAACATTTCACCCAGAAAAATGTCAATTTGCAGAAATCTACACAAACACTCAGGCCATCGAGGAGGTAGATGAGTTTATTCATCAGATATATAGAAATGTAGCATTGCATCAGTGTCTCATCAATGGATGCTCTGCAGTGAATGGGTGCCATCAGAACGAGAGTCCAAACAGCTGATAAAAACATCACAATAATCCACAGCACTCATCAGTTAACGTCTGGAGAAGAGAAAAGCTGCATGTTTGTTGCAGACAAATCCATCCACATTTTTTTTTCTTTAAACCATCACTTCTGGCTAAAATACAAATCAATAATATTGCTTCCTCCAGTGAAAAAAGTGGCCTGGTGTGAATCAGGAGAGAAATCTGCACAGACCAAGCACCATTTACAAGCCAAAACAGCACTAAACCAATATGTGGCTGGATTTTGATGTGAGAGACAACAGGAGATGCACTTTATCACTAGAGAAAGCATTATTATGGATTATGGACTCATATTTTGTCCAGAAGCAACGGATTTAAGTAAAAAAAAAAAAAAAGTTTCTTACAAACATGCAGCTTTTGTGCATCACTTATTGAGATGTTTTAATCACCTGTTCGATTCTGACGGCACCCTTTTACTGCAGAGCATCCGTTGCTGAGTGATGCAATGCTGCGTTTCTCCAAATCTGATGAAGAAACAAACTTGAACTTGGATGGCCTGAGCTTGAGTACATCTGGATGTTAATCTCACTGTGATTTCACAGGGTATTTTTCTGTAGAGGTGGCCAAATTCCTTCAGAGCATCTGAGAGAGAGCGCTGAATGGAGAAACCAGCTTTCAAAGGTTTGGTCAGGAGCTACAGTACATCAGGACTCACAACATTTCCTGCAACACTGATGGAAAGCAAGTGCAATAATAATGCAGTATGTCATGTTAATTTGTTGAGTAAAAACAGCAGTTAGTTAACAGTGCATTAACTAATTATACAAATTAGTTTTTTTTTTAAAAATGTGTTCGTAAACATTGAAATTAGCATTACCTGAGATTAATAAATACTGCAGAAGCATTTTTTATTGTTCGTTCCAGTTTAACCTTATTTTAAAGCGTTCATATAATGCATTGGTTTGTTGTGACGAAAAGGTTTATTTTAACTATTTTTGTTAACTTTTTTCAATTTATTTTTTGTCATGAATTTGCAGCAAACCTCTACACTTTAGAATCATTTCAGTTGATTACAGACACTGAAATATATTTAGGTGCAATAGGTTTACCTTCATGTGATTTGTCTTAAATGACGGAGCAAAAAGTGGCACATCTTACCCCAACCTCACTCCTCATTTTGATATTTAACTGATAGTAATGTAAATAAAAGTATTTTCCCCCATACCGTAATGCCATTGAAAATGTGGGCTTCCAAAAGAAAAGACTTACTTTGACTCTTGTGCACTAAACGGTAGGTTTAATGGTATTTTAAAAAAAATGTTCATAAAATGACAAAATCGACAAACCAGAAGGCATGTGATCAGCGTGCGGTCTACTACAGTAACTGACAGTAATACCAAGGCTGGTTTGAGGAAATCACATTCTGCTGTGTCAGTACATTCTGCTCTGGAGTATGACTGTTTCAAATGTCCAGCTTTTAATGAGACCATTTACAAAATCATTCTTCAAGCTGATAAAACACTACATATAAAACACTCTTTAAATCCGCATTGAAGGTTAAATCACATTTAGCTCATCCTGGTGTGTTCCTGACCAAACCCTGCTAGTCTTGAACATGAAAATGAAAGGACTTACTGGGAGCGACTGTTGAGTTGCGTAATAAATTCTTCTTGAAAGCTCTGTAAATGTTTCCAGGAGACCCTGATGAAGACGAGTTTCCAGCAGTCTGTCACAGCTCTGGCAGCGCTCGGGGCAGCTGGAGAAAGACGTCTTTCACAAGTTACACAACCAAAGCATTCATGTGATCTTACCGCAGATATGTGCTCAAGTTCACAGGGATATCACCAGCTGCTAAAGCTAAATCCATAAAATAAAATAATAATTTCTGATTTGTTAAAGTTGAAGCACTAAAAAATAATTACTTAAACATTGAAGGAAATTTTTATTATATTTCAGGTAGTTGCTAAGGCAACAGGTCTTTTTTTTTTTTTTTTTGAAACTTACTATAACAACTAAAACTTATATATGTAAAAAAATACTAAAACATTACAAGTAAAAATAACAAATCTCAATCAAAAAAAGAAAACTTGAGTTACACGGTGTCTAATGAAAACTGGCTATTGGGATACAAAACAATAAAACTTTAGGGGAAAACTATGGTGTGTTAAATAAATAAAATGCATGACAGCGCATTTGTAATTAATTTTTTTATTACAAAAGATGAATGAACATTCAACACTCAATGTTCATTAATGGTAATAATCTAAAAAAACAACAACAAAAACATCTGTAGTTGAATGAGGTTGTCTAGGCCTCTTCATCCTCATCACTGTCGCCGCTGTCGCTGTCTCTGCCTGGGTGTTCAGGCATTTTGGTATGATCCTGCTCGTCTTCATTCTTCGCCTGTCCCTCCTCTTCCTCCTCATTCTTCGCCAGTCCCTCCTCTTTCTCCTCATTCTTCGCCTGCCCCTCCTCTTTCTCCTCTTTCTTCGCCTGCCCCTCCTCTTTCTTCGCCTGCCCCTCCTCTTTCTTCGCCTGTCCCTCCTCTTCCTCAGCGGCCGTCGGCTGCTGCTCTTCACTGGGAGTCTGGCTTGGAGTCTTGGGACGCTCTTCATCGGCCTCCATGGGCTCCTCTGAATTCAGCAGCTGACGAGGAGGATCCAGGAGCTGCTGCTGCAGAAAGAGAAGCAGTTAATGATTCATTAACCGTGAATCAGACACTGTACCGTTTGACAGAAAGGATCCTCAGTTTGAGTTAAAATTGTTGATGCATCTTAATTTTTCAGCATCTCATTGTTAACTTACAATGCATTCGCCTGCATCTGTAATATTCTGTCCTCTTAATAAAACATGACTCAAAATTCAATTTTAACATTCTAGACCCTAAAATGAGTGTAAAAACTATTTTGAAACAACTTTACAGTGCAATTAATAGAAAATAACAAAAAATAAGTTTCTATAAACCTCATATTTAAGCACAGTCAATGACTATGACCATGTCATACATTTCATTGGTCAGAACAAAAAGAGCAGACGGGCTGAATGAAAATGCAAATTTATTCTCTGGCAGAAAGAAATGCAGAACCCCAGTTAGTTCATTACACAAAGTTAGAAGCAATACTTTATTGAGCATCATACAACATACAAAAAGCAGTTAAACCGTCTTTAAAGTCAGTTCCCTTCAGTTAAACTGGATTTGCACAAATCATGTGAATGGAAATTCAATGTCAGAATGGCAAATAACTTTAAAAAAATAACAATTAAAATAATAATAAAAAAAAAGATATTTTGTTATGAACCTTTAAATGAAAACGTAATTACACTACAAAAATAGTGGGCTCAAAACCGAAAAGTTTCCATTGGGACCTTGCTTTGCTCATGGCGGAAGCAAAGCACCAGTTTAATTTGCATGAGGCTCTGACGTTCAAAACAAGACATTCAAACTACAACAGACAGCATTTTACAAATGCTACAAAATCAGACTTGAAGCTCTTACTAAATTAAGTTATCTTTATTTTAATAATAATAATAATAATAAAAAAAGTGTTTTTAAAGTGTCATCCACAAGTGCTTAAACTTTAAAGATTGTTGTCTGATAACCTCGAAAGGTAAAACTAAATATTATATGAGCTGCTTTATTTTCTATTGCAAATTTTGCTATGTAATAACCAAAATTGGTTTTGTTTGTCAGCAGGAGTTAACTCACTAAATCATTTATCGTCAAGAGAGAAAAATACATTTTTATTGCTTAAAGTCACATGACACCAATTTGTGCTCTATTCAAGGATAGTTGCTCACACGTCATAGCTGTTTAAAGCTCTGCATCATACGTTAGAAATATGAGCACACTTACTTGTCTGTGCTGCTGCATGCTCTGAATCATGTGCATATACATGTTGTAAACCAGGTTAGCCATCTCCGGCATGTCCTTGATCACCTGATCAGGCCGGGCTGATCGCTCCTCCGTCTAGATGGGTGGGGGGGGGGGGGGTAGGGGGGGGGAGGGGGGGGAGAGAGTGAGAGGGGGGTTCAGCACAGTTCTCCAGGAAACGCTCAGTCACAAGACTCAAATTTAAAACAATGTGTCAACATTTATACGATTTTCCAGACAGAGAAAGAGAAAGCTGACTGATACAATTCAACCCTACTGATGATATAAAGACTACCTTCACAAAGTCACACACACACACTCACAGAGCTGTAGTATTCATGGGGCCGGATGTGCAGCTGCAGGGGTCGGGCGGTCAGCTGGTTAAAGGCTGGCGTCAGCTCGTAGCAGTTCTGGAAGAGAGACACTCGAGCAAATATGTAGAGTCCGAGTCTGGCACGAGACATGGCCACAACCAGACGCCGCACATCTCTAAGAGAAGACAGAAAACATCAGTCACTTCGTATTTTGTTTACACTTCAGTTTTAAAGTTTGTCATTTATTTTTGTTTTAACGTCAATATAGAATTGATCATTTTTTATCAATTTTAATATTTAGATATTGTAGAACTTGAACTTAAACTAAACAAAAATTAAAACCTTTAATTAGCTGACATAATAAAATTAATTAAACATTTTTAACATTTGAATTTATTTTAGTTAATATTTATATTAGGTAACATTTGAGAAATGGTTAATTAATGAATTATTTAATTGTTATTTAATTGCTAATATTTTAAATCAACAGCTTTAAATATGCCTTGGTCAATTTAAAAAGTGATTTGTTTTGTTCATATTTATTATAATTAAGTAAAACCTTGTGTAACTTAAAATATGTGACCCTGGAGCACAAAACCAGTCTTATGCTGCTTTCACACCATACACGAATAGAGGGTCTGGCGCAAATGATTTCAATTTGAGTCTTGACGCCCGAGTGGAAAATTTTGAACTTTGGCATCAATTTGCGCTGAGTTAACCAATCAGGAGCCTGCTCAGGAGTCACTCATTCAACAAGGAGGAACCACTGATGTTGTCAGTGAGCAGTCAACCAGACTTTATGAGACAAGTATCACACACAAGTTCATATTTCAGGAATAAAAAGGACCTCGCTTGGAAGAGTGTGTTGGAAATACACATTTAACTTTTGAGTCACATACACGTTTTTCGACCCGCTGCCTTCCCGCCGTTTTCATACAACTATTTTCCCCCTAATATAGCCTACAGCTACTTTTCGCTAACAAGATAATGTGTTTATTCAGAGGACGTGTGCAGGAAAAAGTGGAATAGCCCCGAGTGCTCGATCAACATCAGCCATCTTGCAAACAGACAACCTAGCACTTGCCCCTAGCACTTGAAGCGGATTTCGCCTGAGACTTTCTACGCGTGGCTATTTCGCTCTAGACGCGCGAATGCATTCAAAATGTTCAAGCGGCAAACTAGACGTGGTAGACGCGAATTTGACGCCCTATTCGAGTTGTGTGAATGCAGCATTAAGGTTGAAGCACTAAGTTGAAATTTATACATCATCTGAAATCTGAATAAATAATCTTTCCATTGCTGTATTGTTTGTTAGGATATCACAATATTTGGCCGAGATACAACTATTTGAACATCTGGAATCTGATCCTGCAAATAAACATTGAACAAAAAAAATCACCTTTAAAAGTCGTCCAAATGAAGTTCTTAGCAATGCATATTACTAATCAAAAATAAAGTTGATATATTCATGGTAGGAAATTTACAAAATATCTTCATGGAAAATGATCTTTACTTAATATCCTAATGATTTTTGGCATAAAAGAAAAATCTATAATTTTGACCCATATTGTTGTTGTATTGTTGTCTATTTCTACAAATATACCCCAGAGACTTAAGGCTGCTTTGGTGCTTCAGGGTCACAGATATAATATTGTTATACAATAATATAACATTTAATTCCAGCTATTTTCCAAGGCAAAGCATCTTATTCTCGTTTAGTTTAACTTAACAAAACTGAAATAAAAATGAATATGGAGATATTTAGAAACAACAAAAACTAATGACTAAAATGACAAAAAAATAGATATAACATTACTAAACCTTTAAATAAAATGAACATAATAATCTAGTATTTCAATGATAGCAAGATAACACTGATTTGCTACATTTAACCACATTTTTAACCCAGAATTAGATGGTTTTAAATAAGTCCCATGTGATTTTTGTGACCTTAAACTACATATTTTAATAATAAGTCCCATGTGATTTTTGTGACCTTAAACTACATATTTTAATAATAATTCAACAGCCACAGGAAGTGCTCACCTCAAATGTCCTACAGCTTTGGTGCGGACCAGCGAGAGGATGATGTAATCGTTCTGTTGACCCTGGAACCTGTCCACTGTGGTCACCTACAAGACAAAGGGCAGTATGTAAACAAGCAATGAGGGTTTATTTGAACTGAAAAGCATGAGCTCCTCTGCACTGGTTTAGTGCTAGTTACTGTCTGATCAGTAGGGCTGAAACGATTCCTCGAATAACTCTAGTAACTCGATTACAAAAAAGGATCGAGGCAAATTCCTCTGCCTCGAAGCCTCTTTTAATTTATTTCAAATCTCACGTCAGGTTCTTTCGCAATGATTTTTTTTAATGTGACAATGCGTTTACGTCACCCACAAAGCGGAAGGAGACACAAGGAGTCAGCAGTGTTTTGATTTGAGGGCGCGGGCAAATGAAAAGAGAACGTCGTGGTGTGTGTCCATTGCAAGATAGAGCTGGCATACCACAACTAGAGCCCCATGATTTCAGCGATGCAGAAAACGCGGATGGAATCAGTCATAAAAACAGAATTTACAGTTTAACACGGAATGGCACGGAATTCGCCAAATTTTGAATGAATTAATCAAAAATAGGTCATTGCACTTACATCAAATCATGATATGGACTAATATCTGTAAATATTAAGCCGGAACAGTCTATTTAAATATGAATCCTGCATGTTCTGCGTGTCTCTGTTAATGAATGGAGCAGAAGCGCTTCTTCATTCATTAAACACACGGAAGCGCGCGTGACGCTCCGGTGATTTCAGCGTCTGCTGTCTCACTAAATAAGACGTGAACACATGAACAACATCTCCAGAACTGCTCTGACAGTCACTTCATGAGCATTTGACCGTTTGATTTGAGTAAAACTAGCGTCACATCACATACACAGAGCTGTAAAGGTACGTCAACCCGTCAAAATAAAAGTCCGGTTAAAGACTCTTGTTCAGCAGAATGTACATAGACTACTATTACTAAAAAAAAAAAAAAAAATTCCAACAATTATTTTTAAGGTTTAATCGCACAACATTTTTTCCATGTTTTATTTTTAACAGTAAACCTCCTTTGTTTACCAAAAAGTTAAGTTAAATGTTCAATAATTAAAAGATAAATTAATGTTTTATGTGTTTAATGTGCATCTCAGAAAATGCTTTATTTAAAACCCCAACTGAATGGCACTTAAATGCACTTAATTCATCTGTCTACTTTATTGTCATTGTTCACAGTAACTTACAAGTACAGACAGAGAAACAATGGGTAATAATTAAATGTTTATTTTTGATGTAAGCACTGCATTCTATGCATTTAAAAAAATACAAATATTTTTTTTCTAAAAAGGAAACTTAGTTGTTCATTTTAAGAGACCCAGAAGTCCTTTCTCTTGCATAATTAATATTACACTTCAATTAAGCAAAAACACATTTTATCCGATTACTCGATTAATCAATGGCATTTTTGGTAGAATACTTGATTACTAAAATATTCGATAGCTCCAGCCCTACTGATCAGATCTAGATTTCTGAAATTATGGACTGCCACTCCATCCTGCTGAAAGCATGATGAATGAAACCTATTGAAACTCTCCCTCAGGAGAGAACGTGTGTGTCTCTCAGAAACTTTTACTAACTGAATCATCAAATATCATCAACTCACACAAACTCAGCCACCAGTCAGATAAGTTCATTACATTTCATATATGCTCTCGGGCCTGATGGAAATTTACGCTGCTCAGCTGAAACTGGATCTGTGGACGACGTCCCATATGAACACAAAGTTCGGTCTGTGTGTCTGGATCTGCCTCTCAGCAGATGGTGTCCGATGTGAAATTCATCAGCGAGTCTCTGTGCCCGCTCAATACATGATGTGCATACTCAAGTGAGACTGGCCCATTTCTGTACTGAAGAAATGTTAAATGCTAATAAAGGACTGAGCTGATCTCATCTTCAGCAGAGCAACCAGTTTAACCCCTGCAAATGCAAAGGAGTCTGCTACAGGCCTTATACACTATGCTATTAGAATTAATCAGCTGATGACACAGATTAATCAAAATACCTTTCATATCTTACAGTTCATCCAAAAATTAAAATAGTCATTTACTTAACCTGTTCAGTTAAATTCATTCGTCTGTTGAACTCAAAGGAAGATCTTTTGTAGAAAGCTGGTAACCAAAGTTGCGTTTAGCCTTTGACTTCAGTAGTATACATACATACACACATATATAAACACATTTGGGCTGGGCGATATATCTAATGATATGATCATGCGCACCTAGTCAGTAAATCTGGTTCCGTGATTACCTCTAGATCACCATCACCTGCTTTCCATTAGAATTATATATTTTTAATTATTGTTCTGTTCTGACAAAATTGTTAAATTTAAAGGATTTGTTGTAAAGTAAAGGGAACTAAAAAAAATCCTGTTTGTACATTTGCCTATAACATTATTAGGCCTGCCGTTATTATTTCTGAATGTAATAAAAATGCAACTCACAAACCTAAATTTTATTTTTTTAAATATGCAGCAAACGAAAATAGGCGATTAATTTTTCATTAAAAATATATTGTTAGTTTTATGCTAACATGCAATCAAGGTCTTCGGACACTATACAAGATAAAAGTTAATTTAGGCTATTTAACATGCACTGTGACATTTTACCGTTTATAAACTTCAAGTCAGTTTAATAGTATTGAAATTCAAGTTGAATATGGTATTTAAAAAAAAAGGTTTTAATTGCTTAAATTATTTCTATGAATTAATAATATGTTATCATGACTTTTTCATCATAGCATTTTTTACGAGCTGTATTCATTTTCCATTTTGCAAACCATGCACACACTTTTTTTTCTTTTTTAAATCTATTAAATCACTCGCATAGCTCTAACAAGGTAATTTTTTATTTTTTTTTGAGGAATGTGCCACTGTCAGGGGAGTCACATCATCATTAGAGCTGCAAATTAACTCAGAAATGGAAAATAAGGGCTAATTGAGATTCTCTCTTTTATTCTTTATTTATAATGTTTATTCTTTTAGAAAATAAGTGTTTATTCTTTAATAAAATAAGGGACAGAATAAGGGACGATAGGGCTGTGACGGTGGCTGATTTTTACCACGGCGGTAGTCATGGACCAACAACCGCCGGTGGCGCGGTGTTTGAAAAAAAAAAAATAAATTAAAAACAAATATATATATATATATATATATATATAAGTGTCAAAATTTGCTCATTAACCAAGGCGATAATTTTTTTCCAGTTTAACGTATTCAAATTATTTTACGTAGGGGCGGGGATGGCCACCCACTCACAACTGCTGCTTCTGTCACTTTTTCTCAAGACAAGAAGTGAATTTATTCAGTCGCAGACTCGCAGAATGACTGAACAGGAAACGTTTCAGACACGCGCTCCACTTCACTTTATTATCAGGTGCAAGTTAAGCGAGCGCGGACGGTCCTGTGCTCAAAGGCGGTGCGCGCTTCCTTTGTGCGTATCCTTTCATATCAAACTGCGAAATAAACTATATGCAAGCAGTGTCGTGGTCAGTTAATTCATGGAATTACCAAAAAAGGTGATTAAAGCTGCCTTAAACTGTGCATGCATGTAATATAATTTATATATATTATATACAGGATATATTTATATGTATGCACGTCTAGAAATCAGCCCAGCACTGTCTCACTCATCTAACACATCCTATTTAACTCGTCAGTTAGTGTTTATTTGAGCACTTCTGTCAGTGAACGCCGCCTGCAAAACACTAAAATAAATATCAAAGAAATAATGTTTATTTAGGCTACAAGAAAGTAGCCTAAATAAGAAAGTTAAATACACCCTATCTAACGGACGCGAGCAATGCAGCGCAACAAAATACTCATTATAATTAGTGATGCTACACTGGATGTAGCACAACATGACATGATAAATCCCCGTCCGGTCTGTGAGGTAGGCTACTGACACAGAGTTCATATGTCCTGTATAGATACTAGACAGACTAAACCTGTCGCAATGCGGTTGTGTTGCGTCCGGTTAACTTTTCCGCCACCAAGCAAGCTCAGTAACTCCTCATCTGTCCGCGCTCTCTTTGAAATAGGAATCGTTGCCATATTTCTTGTTACCATCTTATTTATCGCGGTCTCGTTTGTATTTGGCCAGTTTGGAGAAAGCCTCACCAAACCTTACCAGCCAGCGTTTGCGATCACGAGAACTTGTGCAAACGCTGATGGGTGACATGAATGCAGATGACTCCAGATCGGCGATGTGGTATTTGCTTTCCCAACAAGATCCATCGCCCAACACTAAATTAATTTGCTGAATGCATAAACTGTATTTTCCCGCGCTCAAATCTGCCAATCTAAAGGAAACGCTGTGTTTGAGGTAATTTGTTAATTACCATAGACTTAGAACTTGCAACTATTACAGTTATTACACTTGTATACAAAACTTTGTATTATGTTTGTGACGTCACGTGCACTACCGCCGGTGGCAGTAGACAACCGCGGTAGCAACCGACCACCGCGGTGACGCGGTTGTCACGGCAACCGTCACAGCCCTAAGGGACGATCCAAATATTTGTAATGTACAATAATATAGGCCTATATCTGCCTGCAGTTAAAGTTATCATATTTGTTTTGATTCACCCATTTATGTAGGCTACAATTATTCTAAAAATAAAAATAATGTCAAAAAATGCCATCGGCCTGAATACATTTTACCATTATAGAATTGGGGTATTAATTTAGGAGGTGAAAATAC
This sequence comes from Carassius carassius, assembly GCF_963082965.1. NCBI lineage: Eukaryota > Metazoa > Chordata > Actinopteri > Cypriniformes > Cyprinidae > Carassius > Carassius carassius. The sequence goes on along the minus strand of NC_081786.1, from coordinate 28,617,712 downwards.
TGTGAAATTACAAATGGCATGGGATTTTAAAGTAACTATAACAACTGAAGGTCTATGAAATATTAGTCAATAAAGCATTTTTTGAAACAATGGCACTTTAAGTTTTGAACTAAAATATTTCAACCATATATCCTGTGATTAAATAAAATGCATACTTTTCAATGAAAGAACACAGACTGTAGGTTGCTTCTGGTGCTTCAATATAATGAGCTCGAAGTTTAAGAATAGCCCTAGACTAGGGGTTTTTACTCTATTTAACAGCATTAGCTCAATGAAATACTTCCTTCAGGTAGGCTGAATGTTTTCCTGCCTTGCTAAATGTTGGGCTCATGATCAATAAGTTGTATTCGCCTGGCGGACAGTGAAGCTGCGTCAGTTAGCGCTAGCGCTCGCTGTGAAGAGGGAGCAGCTGACGGAGGATTACACTCGGTCTTAAAGCCTTCCTCAAACGCCTACGTTCACAAACAACAATGATTTTCGCAAAAATAATAATTATCAATTGATAATTTGTTATTATTTTGGTCTTTTTAATATAATAATATGGGCTGCAAGAAAATAATGAATAAAAAGTGTGCAGACATATTTCAACCCAGTAACATGACAACACACCGTTCCTAGCAGCTAAAAGAGTAAAGACTAAACAAGTATTTTGAGTCTGAAAGACAAGTGCACTTTCGTACTTTAGTTCAATCATGACAACTCTCAGATGATTTTAGCATAGTGATGGATATGACAACGTTAATGTATTTGGACTTGGTGAAACAGATCTGCTACACTGCTCCTGAAGTACAGGAACTTGCCACTAACAATGCATACGGCGATACAGTGCTATGAATATTTAAGACATACTGCTGCTGCACAAAGAGCATATTAAATAACCCACAGTAGATCTATATAGGTGGAGCTGGGGAAGGTGTAGGGCTTTAGAGAAACTCTAAAAGCGCACTGCTAGAATCTCAAGTAAATATTAGCCAGCTGTTTAAATGCAAAGATATATGCATTGATCTGCTCTTTTTACAGCAGGTTTAGTTTACAAATAACTGACAGTCAATCAAGACCTAAAGATGATTGACATTCACAATACTTAATACTAAAAACTGCATTATTAACTTGTCATGCGATCAGCTCTTGGTTCATTTCGAGTCAGTCATGAACAATTAACCGATTCAATCTGATCAGAGAGAGTTCAATGAGTCGTTGATTCGAGAAAAGCTGCAATTGAAACGAATCATTCAGTGTGGTTTGCGAACCGATTTAACTGGTTTACTGAAAAGAATCAGCTGGTTCACTATTTTGACATCAATAACTATTCTCAGAGCTGGTATCGATTTTGGCAAAAGTGTGACATTATGCTTTGGAATGTGTTTTCTTAATCCACTGCAAACATAAGGATATGTTAGGAGACCTACTATATCAGGCTCAAAAAATGAATCCTATGACCTCAGAAGACTCTGAAATCGATCATGGACAAATTTTATAGCCCAATTAACTTCCAACGTATGAAAAGCAGTTTAGCCTTGTTAAATTTCTAATTTTTGTGCCACAAAGTAAATGATGACACTTTTAAATTCAGTCTCTTCCAGTGAACCACACAAGAATTGTCTTCATTACGTCTCCTAGAGGCAATGAGAGTTGTTCTGCAGTCTTGAAAGCTCAGATGACTGCCATTCGCACAGAGATTTCGTTTATTTTTTAGGCTTGTACTCAGCAGGACCTTAACACGCTTTAGTGAGTCTGTCTGCCAATCACCCTCAACAACAAGCTACAGCAAACCTGCCCACTGCTACAAAAGAGGCAAAATAGTGAACGCTGGGCAGAAAAAAAACCCAACTCATTTGTAGCACAGGACAAGCGGTTCACACACATTAATCCAGTTCACTCGGCCATGCATCAGCATCCAGGGTCATCGCTTCTGAAGATAAACTTTACTTTCTCTTACTTTACTGGGCTGTCCGAAGAAGGAGTTGCTGGCACATCTCTGGTTGATGACGTCTCGTATCAGGTGTTTCTGGCCGTTGTAGGTGGTCAGTATGCTGATGCGTTCAGCAGGATATCCCAGCAGACGCATGTACATAAAGAGCGCCACCGCATACTCAGCCTCCGCTAGATTCTGCAAACAAACACACACACACACACACACACACACACGAGTTCATAATGTGCTGACAATATATACAATATTACAAAATCAACCCTTTTCAATTAATGTGATCATGATGTCATGACATGAGTAAATGACAGAAGTAACAGTGTTTTTATTTTAGAGCTCAAGAGAAATCAAAACAGAAAGCAAGTAAAGAATGAAAGAGCATTAAACAAACTAGACTGACTGATCTTGGTTAACGTTACTGATTATCAATGTAAACTGCTTCAGGAATCCCGTGCACTTTTACAGGACAGCATATCAATGTTGCAACATCTGGCTGATTTTTTTGTGGTTGATTTTACTGCAGTATTAAGAAATACGTAATAAGGACATTTACATAAACAGCTGTATCTGAATGAACTCCTGAAACCATGCACATTCAGCATGTGTACATTTAGTATTGCTCTAATAAATGTTCAAATGTGAACAGGTTTACAATGTAATAATTAGGGATGTCCAGATCCGATCACGTGATCGGAAATCGGGCCCGATCGCGTGGTTTCAGACTCGATCGGAATCGGACGTTACCTCCCGATCAGGACTCGGATACATATATATTCTCATTAATTTTTAACACATCTTTTGTTATGCGGTGACACAGAGTTAGACCCTTTTGACTCCACACAGAAACAGCGACGCGTGCGGCATGACATCACTTTGTTTTCAAGAGCTGGTGTGAATAAATATAGATTCAAACTCAAAGAGACATGATAGTTTGCGCATGACCTGATATTTCATTCGGACCCAGGATACAGCGAGATGAACATCACAGAGCGCTAAACTCTCATGCAGTGTGTGTTTCATTCATACTCGAAGCCGGAGCGCGCTCTCGCGCTGATATCAGGATATTTCTTAATACGGACAAAAGCGTCCAGCTATGCTGTGGTGCTCACAGGAAAACAGAAACTTATGCAAACACGAAGACATTAATATACGATCACGACAATAAATTGTTCTTCAAGTCATCTCCAGCAGGTGATAAATAAAGTATGAACAATGCAGTGCTGATTGACATAGTATTTATTACAGTATAGAAACTATTCTGCATTATTATGTGATAAACAGTGTTTGTAGTATATAAACAAATCATTATTATTTGTTATTGTCCAGCATTTATAGATTTCCAAGCCAATTAAAAGCTAGAGATTAGAGAAAAAATAAAGTTGCCTATACTACCAGTCAGAAGTTTTTGAACAGTAAGCTTGTTAAGGTTGTTTTTTTTTTTTTTTAAGAAGTCCCTTCTATTCACCAAGCCTGCATTTATTTGATCCAAAGTACAGCAAAACAGTAAGATTTTGAAATAGTTTTACTAGCCTATTTAAAATAGCTGTTTTATATTTGAATATATTTCAAAATGTAATTTATTGAAGATCCTGGATCTGTTTTTTCGCTCTTCTTTATTCTTTTTTTATGTATTATAGAAGTATCGGATCGGGACTCGGTATCAGCAGATACTCAAAATCAAATGACTCGGACTCGAGGACAAAAAAACCTGATCGGGACATCCCTAGTAATAATGAACGAACACTGCACTTTTAAGAACACTATACAAAGCTTAACAAATCATGTGAATCTCATAGTTCATTGCTGCCATGCAGCATATTTTCATCCCATCAAAAAACACACAAAAAAAAACCATTCAATTAGTGAACCCTTCTCTTGAACTAATTTGACTCAAAAAAAAGGCTAAACCTATGTGTTGAAATTGTAGGTGGAACGTAAACTTTACCTAAGAGCACTGCTGACACGGCAACAGCTCCAGTAGGGCACTAATAAGGGTACAAACCTACTAATAAGAGATGCTTCTTCAGCAGCTGCAAGCACTGACTGCGCAAACAATGTCCTTTCTATTGCTCTGTGAGAGGCTAATTCATACGGCCCATTAGAGTAGCGCACGTGTGTGTGTGTGTGTGTGTGCATGGATACTGTAATGAGGACAATTCCCTCCAAGACCCCAGTAAACAGTAGCGGAGCACACTCATGTGACTTGCACACTGCTTGCCGTACACTCATCACTTATGAACAATGCAGAGTATCAGGAGCTTCAACACAAACCCGCCAGGATCCTCAAAAATCCATGCCATGAAGTTAGGCCTCGTCTTTCCTCAACTTAACATAAGAGGATGTTACCTTTTTGGTATATGAAGTTCATATTGACATTTTTTCCATGCTTTAATTGAATCTTTGCTATTTTACAATTTTATAAAAAAAAAAAAATTTCTTTTGTCCCAAATCCAAACCTTCCATTACAGGAAAAATCCATTATAAAAATATTAACCATTACTTGTATAAAATGTAATTTCCGCCACAGAATGAATGACGATTTCTGAGGTGTTTTGGAAATGACATGTTTATGATGATTGAGGGCAGTGTTGATGATTCTTGGGTTGCACGTGTATCACAGTCACCTGATAAAAGTAGGGGTTGGGTTCAGATTCACCCACGCCGTTGAAGTCCTCCACGTTAACGAGCTGGAAGTCGAAGGTGAATCCAGGGTTTGGTGCCTGGAACTCAGGCTGGAGCTGAACATGAGGGAGGTTCCCTAGCTGCTTATAGCGCCAGTTATACAGGTTACACAGACTGCAACACACACACACACACGAGAGAGAGAGAGAGACAGCGTCAAAACAGGACACTTCACTACAAATCTGATGAAGAAACAAACTTGTCTAATGCAAGCAGGCCTATATGATTCTATTGAGGCAGCTCTCAGCTTTCACACGAAACAAACCAGACGTGCCATCACAAAAGCATCTTTCCAGTTTGAGAAATGGACTGACCTGGCCCGTGCTCTGCCCTGGGCGTCCAAGTCTACAGTAGGGACACCCAGACGCACAAAGCGAGTAAAAAGTGACTGCTCCATGTTTGAATACTTCTGAAAGGCCATGTTCTTGATGACAGGAGGCAACTGATGATGATCACCAATCATAATCCAGCGTTTGAGTCGACTGTAACCATCCTCTGGATTCTGCGTAACACAGAGACAGAAACGTTTGAGGCAGCAAGGTTACGTTACGATGAGTGAAAACAACACCATGCATCACATTTGCTGAATAAAAATCCAATACTTGATTCTTACTAATTCTGGTTCATGTATGTAACACTCTCTCACTAAATGTGATGTGCCTTTTGTAGCATTTCTGCTTTCGACATCCTTTTGTAATGTCATGTCCTGAATCCAGAGAACAAGCCCCTTTTACTACCAGAATAACTTCTACAAGGACAAGACTGCTGTCTTCAAGTGTGTTTTCAGGCCCATTTTGACACGTATGAATGATTCTGAAGACATTTCACTCCTAGTCATGACTTCCACCTTTGCTGATTTTAACCCTTATGCGTTGTTGGGGACGTTTTTGTCCACTAGGGGGTAAAGTTAAGTCTTATTTTGGCCACAACTTTCTCTGTGTTTGAGCTAATGGAATGATTTTTGGTGACAAATCTTATTTTGAACCATATTTTGGGAAAATGCTTTGAAATTTTTCAAAAACTCAACGGTACACTGTGGGCAAATTCACTACCCTTTCGGTATGTTTGTGGATGAAAACATCCACTAAATTAAACTGCTGTAAAAATGTATCAGATAAATTATTGTTTTTAATTTTTTTTGCATAAATCTATTAATCAACCTCAGTCCTGATCAAAACTACCAAATGTTTAAAAAAAATCCAAGATTTTATCTAAAGGGTTAATGGTCCCACCTAGTGATCAACTGTAAAAATAACAAATTTTACCTCTTCCCAACAGTGAAAACCACAAACAATCAAGAACGCATGATTATATGGTGTCATGGCTTTGCAATCAAAAAATGTTGTTATAATGGAAGTCAATGGTGCAAAAACAGCCACCAACAACAAATTAAAATCTAAATCAAGCCCAAGACTGTTATAAAAAAGTAAAAAAAAAAAATCCAGCCACAATTACTTTTATATTGAAAATAAGTAATTTTGACTAAACTAACTAACCAGGCTAGACTAAATTAGGCCATAGTTCAGTTAGGACATTTAAGTTATTTTTATAAACATGCCTTAGTAAAAACATTGCTGGCGGTTATTTTAAGACAAAATAAAGGCACTGATATAATTTTAAGATCAGTCAGAGCAAATTTCTTTCAGTTGAAATAGCTCAGACTTAGATTTTAGTCTGGCATTAGGCTTAAGCCTTATCTGTAAAACCAGGGGAACATAACATAACACCCAAAGTAGATTTTAGGAGAAAGAGGGTTGTACCTGTAGCAGTAGCGGGATGAAGGTCTCAATCTCCAGGATTTGAGCTGCCTCCTCCATCAGGATATTATCATACTAGAGAAAGATCAAGCATGTGAAGATTGAGGCAGTGAACATTATTGTTAAGTGTAGACTAAAAGATTTCATTTCAGTGAATCGGTTCATTCAGACCATTTTAAACGACCAGTTAAAAACACTGATTCTCATTTGTTGTGATGTGCACTACATCAAAGGTTTGGACACAAATTTCTTTCAAATATTTCATATTAGTAGCAAAGCAATAAACTCATAAATGGGTAAGTGCTGACGTCCTCTGTGCCACTGATACCTTGAAGCCCAGCTCCACCAGGTCGTGGCGTTTGAGGGCGGCGTGTGTGCAGGTCATGGCGATGATCTTGGCCTCTTTCACCAGCAGGTATTTGGATCTGTCCAGTCCACTGCGCAACAGCTCAAACGCCCTGAACTCCTGCAGAAGACCAGATGCATTCATGATCACCTCGCTGCTTAAACCACACAAACTCTGGTAAAAACACAGCTCCTCGAACTCAAATCATTAAAAAACCAGTCACAGTCTGGAGTAAAAACTGAAGTCCATAACTCCATCAAAAAATGTGAATGGTAAAACATGCATTCATACAGCTGACATACTGAGTGTTTCTGACACTTCTCCCTGCAGAATGATCAATTTAAGCAGCAAGAACAAAAACAGCTCAGTTTCAATCAGACGGTCCAAACGGAGCAAACACATACCATTTGGTGCAATAATTTTATATGACAAAACAGTAAGATGAAATTGTGAGGCTTGTAAAGCAAATCAATGTGATATTTACAGGTAGACACTTACATAAAATTATTAATTAACAGTCATCACTCTTTATCTCCAATAATAGCGAAGAAATCTGCAGATCAAATATGACACAATAGGTTTAAATGTGGGGAGTCATCACAATATTTTAAATGACTATGAATTTCACAAGGTGAGGTTGGCGTTTAAATCTCTAGCATAGGAGATTGTGTTTCTTTCTACTTCCTGTCATGTGTTAGAAACCGCATCTCTGGTTTCCTCTCAGCATGGGCGGCTCACACAGTTATTGAGTATCTGTTTCTGTTAAATCTGTGCATGAAGAGAGGTTAACCCAGCTGGATATTTTCAGGACCACATCCACTGGGAAATGAATATTTGATGCCCTTCTGCATTAATATTAATCCAATCAAAGCATTCAATATTGATGAGGCCACGTTTCAACCCTGAGTCTTCAGCAGTGACGCTTGAGAGACAGTGATGTCCAAACAGACCCAAACACAGCAGCACTGCGGCTCTGACGCACAACTTTATCACAGGAGCCAGATGAACACACAGGATGAAAGGACGAGAAATCGGCATCAAAGAAAGGGGCATGCCAGAATAATGGGCTTAAAAAAAGAGAGGAGGGAGATTATTATTGATGGATGAACAGACTATAACAAGCTCTGATCAGAACAAATACGTGCAAACTAGAGGTCGACCGATAGTGGACCTTACCGATACCGATACTGATACCGATACCGATAGCTGGATTGGAACACACTGGATGATACTGATTAATCAAGCGATAGATTTTTAAATAGCTACTGAACAAAAACTTAAATAATGCTTTATAATTACTATTAATTATTTGTAAATGTAAATATATAAATATTAACTATTATATTGATCAAAGTTAGTTAATAGTTTATTAACTAATGTTGACAATCTTAATGTTACAAATGGGCTCTTATATCTACACAAAGGCCATAGCATTTTAATTAGCCCACATAAATATGGATATTGTATGTATATTATAAACACACTTTATTTGCTTCTGTTTTAGAACACTTTATAATTATATGATTATATGATAGCAAAAGCACAGCACTAGGAGAGCAGATGCATCGCGTTTAATTCAAGCGGCTGTCTAAAATGGTTTATTTAATCACTACATGGACATAAGTTTGCTTCAAGAATGAACAATGCGACAGATGAACAGCAAACAACAATATATATTATAGCTCTCTAAATTAAGCATACTTTATTAGAGCCACAGAAAGACAAAGGCTTTGCTAAAAAATGCACAATACACAATTTTAAGGGTGACATCATAATGGACATTAATAATGATTTGGGACAAATTTAATGTAATTTAATGGAGAACTATGTAAATGGCTCTCTGTGGCATCTGTTTTCTGCATTTAAATCCCACTCTATGCAGAGCAGCCTGATGTGTCAAAACAAACTACATGAGTCAATGATTTCTGCCTCTAGAGGACGCTCTCGCGCTCACACGGTATAATGACACATTGTTTTTACACTGTACTATTTATTAGGCTACAACTTCTCTATTTCTAGATAAACCTGTCCCTACCTAAAAGTTGCTAAAAAACCCCACTGTTTTGTTACTATGCTTTTCATTTTCTATGCACTTCTCTTTACCAGAACAAGCTGCAAAGTGCACAAGACTTTAATGTCGACAGTAAAAGGTCTGACTGTTAGGGATGCATCGATCCGATACTCAGGATCGGTAATCGGCTCTGATACTGGCATTTTCTGATGACCGGGTATCAGACCGATACAAATCTGATATTGTGCGTGTACTATTGTGTTATTGTTGAGCCCCAAGAAAGGCACAAAAACAAAGCACCAAAATGTTTTCATGGACATATTTCAAGATATTCTGAAGCTGTTCCATAGTTCAGTGTGAGGTACAGATTAATACTGAAGTCATTAAACTCAGTTCATATAAACTCTTCTCTCTACTGCGGCCGTCTGTCATTCTCCATTCAGTGTTCAAACTGTGTGTCTCGTTCGGTTCCTACAGTCAGAACGATGAAATGCTCCTCAAGATCACACAGTAACTGAGGCTTAAAACTGTTCAAAGAAAAGGCTCATTAAACTAACGCACAGATTTAATACACTACGTATCAATATCTACTAGTACTAGTGATGTCTGGTTCAGTTCACCAAATCAGACTGAATCGTTTGAAACGGTTCGTGTCTCCAGTAAACAATCCACAAATGTATTCACTTTTTTAACGTGGCTGACAGTCGAAATAAACCAATTATCTAAATTAGTAATTAACTTACTCTATATTGCTGCTCTATACTGGTGCCTTTAGTATTATAATTCTTTTCTGCGTAATCAAAGATTATTAATAGTCTTTCTTGTTCTGTCCTATCTATCACATGTTGCCGCCTTTATTACTGAGCTATACATTTAAAAGAAACGTCTTTTTGATTTCTATATAAATGTATATACTTGAGTTTACATGAATGTATTTTACAACAATACAAAGAGCAATGTGTAACCTTTTACCAGATTTTAGACTTATTCAACTTTTATGTGTAAATAAATATTTCACTAGATTTTATAAAATTGTGCGCCCTTGATTTTTCTAGAATCTAGAGTAACTTTTGCTGCTGAACTACCCACTAAATTAGTTTATAATAGTGATTTTTACATAGATTGTGATTATATATTTTCTCATTAAAATCAAGTTGTGTATATCTAGTAGATCATGTTTAACACACAAAAGAGTGATGATCAGGTCAACACAGAGAAGTATAGAAATTCTACAATGAATAAAAATATGGTATCAGATCAGTTCTGAAAAAATGGTATCATTGTCTCTCTACTGACTGTATTCAATTGTATTAAAAAAATATACCCATAACAGGCCAAATACACATGGTTATACATATTAATGAATAACATTTACGCACACTTTTTTTTGCTTTTAAGAAACGTCTCTTTTGCTCACCAAGGCTGCATTTATTTGATCACAGTAAAAATAGTGTTAAAATACTGTTTTCTGTGGGAATATCTTGTTAAACTAATGTATTTCTCTGATGCTCCGCTGTATTTTCAGCATCATTCCTCCAGTCTTCAGTGTCACATGATCTTCAGAAATCAGAATATTGATGATTTACTGCTCAAGAAACATTTCTGATCATTATCAATGTTGAACAGTTGCGCTGCTCAATATTTTTGTGGAAACTGTGATGAATTTTATTTTTCAAGATTCACAGGTGAATAAAAGTTCAAAAGAACTGCATTATAATGCGTCCTTGTTGACCCCAAACTTGAATAGTGGTTTTTATAAATGTACAGAGTAGGAAAAAGTCCACCATAATTAACAACCCAATTTGAGCCCTACCTCCAGGTGGGTGAAGATCTTGCGGATGTGGCGGTAGCAGCCCTCAGCGATGTCCATGTCCTCCTGATAGGACTGGCCTTTGAACACCGGCTGAGGAGCGTTGGAGAAGTACTTATGGAAGGGGAAGTGTGACGCCACGTCCTCCGTCTTCGTCTCTCGGCCGGGTTTTGGCTTTACTTTACTCATGTATTCCTCCCAGCGTGACATTACCTACAACACCCGAGACACACACACAGATAGATAGCATCAGTGCCTGGGGATTTCATGGGAGGAACTCATTAAGAACACTTCACTGGACACACAGCCTCGTCACAATCCACACTGAATTCATCTGTGATCTGAGCTAATGGTCCGGACAGATCCCCTGAGGTGCTAATATGAATCTCCAGGCCACAGCGTGATGGATCGAACCACAGCGAGAGATAAGAGCAAAACAAATGAAAGCAGACCTGTGTGAAGCTTAGCTCAGATTCACATGTCAATGCTGCGCTACAGACCAGCGGTTCTCATTAGTGATGCAGAATGCCATCAAAAATTTAAAAGTTTTTATTTAACCGGAAACTGAAACCTAAGATAATTTTTTTTGTTCAAAAAAGTTCTACTTCCATCCCATGTTCATACTGTGGTTGTAATTACTACTTTCAATGACAGATTTATTGAAACATACAGCAATAAAGATGACAGGTCAAGTAAAAATATGAATGCGCATGAAAATGTAATACAGCGCAATGAGGTTTGTTATCAAACTGACAGAATTGGAAAGCAAAGACTGTGTTTCATATTAGTAGCAGAATTGTAAAATGAATAGATGCGATTATGTTGAGGTGCTGAACTAAGATTCCAGTTCATGCCGTTTCTCTCTAATAAATGGGATTTATTGGCTGGTGGCTCAGATCACTGGGAACTGCAACATCCAGGAGCAGCTTCTTCCCTCATGAACAAATGCCTCTCAAGGTCTCTCTTTGTGCACGACTCTCACTCTTGTGCAATATCTTTGACTCACTCCTATTTATTCATAATCTTTAATTATTGTTATGTCTTGTTGCATTTGTATGTTAGCAAATTCCTGCAAGCACACTAGGCAATAAGGCCCTTTCTGATTTTCATGTATATCATATGATGCTTTTTGTTTTATTTGCAGGAAACAAATCATGCAGTAGTGGTACAGCACAGCAAGAGAGGCACAGCTAAATATCCAATTTTTTGGTATTAAAGTTTTTTTCAATAAGAATTATATTCATCTGTATTGTAAAATCAACTAATTAATTAAAAAAAACTGTCAAGTCACTGTACGTTACTGCAAAACTTACTACTATTACTTTTTTTAATGCTACCTTAGTAAGATAATATTTTATCTACCATATGCAATCTTATTTTCTTCAAATAACATGGGATTTGTTTTGCTTTCAGAGCAATCTGAAAGCAGATGTTTGCGCTACCATCTTCCTTTGTACAGAAATGAGTCAAAGAGAAGCAGATGCATGAAGCAGATTCTGTCCAGAGGCAGTGGTGTGTGATTGAGGTTGTGCACCTGGTAGAGGTAGAAGTGTCCAGCAGTCTCACAGGTGTAGGAGACATCACCGGGAACATCCAGACTCTCCTGCAGACGCGCCACCTCCTGCAGGAGCTCCAGACGACGAGACAGAACATAGTTCACTCTTCCATACCTGACACAGACCAGAAGATCATGTTCCATGAAGATATTTTGAAAATTTCTTACTGCAAAAATATCAAAACTTAATTTTTGATTAGTAATATGCATTGCTAAGACCTTCATTTGAACGACTTTAAAGATGATTTTTTTTCAATATTTAGATTTTTTCGCTCCCTCAGATTCCACATTTTCAAATAGTTGTATCTCAGACAAATATTGTCCTCCTAACAAACCATACATCAATGGAGAGATGATTTATTCTGCAGAAACCTCAATTAAATTTTTTTTAACTTATAATTACTGATTTTGTGGTGCAGGGTAATATACTATCTATCTATATATATATATATATATACACAGTACAGACAAAAAGTTTGGACACTCCTTCTCATTCTCAAATAAAGAAAGAGTTCTCTTTATTTTCATGACTATGAAAATTGTAGAGTCACACTGAAGGCATCAAGGGCTATTTGAGCAAGAAGGAGAGTGATGGGGTGCTGCGCCAGATGACCTGGCCTCCACAGTCACTGGACCTGAACCCAATCGAGATGGTATGTATCAAAATGTATGGACTTTTTCAAATTGGAATTTATTATGATAGGAGATTTTAATACTGATATTAAAAAAAACAGATCGTTCTGGCCGTTTACATCAGTTTACATCAGCTGATCAAAGAAACCACACGTGTCTGTTTTCCACTCAAACTATTATCGACCTTGTGTTAGTGTCAGATAAGTCTAGGATAACAGAAAGTGGGGTAATTGATTATGGATTGAGTGATCATTCTATTGTTTTCTGTACTCAAAAGATTAAGAAAGCAGTGTTGAATTGTCATAGGTCTATAAGAATTAGGTCATCGAAAAGATATAGTAAAGAAGCACTCAATGACTGCTTGAATTTAACAAACTGGTCTGTTGTGCTGCAATGTAAGAAAGTTGATAAAGCATGGTGCTTATGTCAAGTTTTTAGAAGTCGTAGACAAGGTAGCCCCTTTTAAAGTAGTAAGAGTTAAACAGAGGACAGAAACCTGGATAAATGATGATATTCTCAAGGCAATTAGGATGAGAAATAAAAAGTATGACACATTTAAGAGAAATAGGGTTGATCAGAATTGGACAGAGTACAAAAAGGTGAGAAATGAAGTGAGCAGATTAGTGGTCAATGGTAAAAATACTTATTTTAATGAGAAAATTGTGTGAGAAAATATAGAAATGATTCAAGTAAGTTATGGAAACCCCTCAAGCAGCTTGGCTACAATAATAGGTTGAAAACAAAAGGCAGTAACATAACTCTTGATTTGGGGAATAATGTCACAGCAGAAAAGGTGACAGTGGCAGATAGGTTTAATAATTACTTCTCATCAGTTGCTAGTAAACTAGTGGAAAAACTAACTGTCCAGTCAGGGCAGTACTGGGAAAGTAACATCTTTGAGTTTTACTCTCGGCCAGAGGTCAAACCAGATGGCTTCTCTTTTGAAAAGGTGTCAGAGGCAGCTGTTCTTGAGAAACTTAAAATCCTGAATAGCTCAAAAGCCACTGGATTTGACCATATTCCATCTAGATTTTTAAGAGATGCTGCTGAGGTTATAACCCCATGTATCACCCATATTATAAACATGTCTTTTGGGCAAGGATATTTCCCTATTGATTTCAAGCTTGAATATTTCCACTTCACGAGAAAGGGAGTAAATTAGACATTGGAAACTATAGACTGGTCTCTATTCTTTGTAGTCTGTCAAAGATAATTGAAAAGATCATTTTTGAACAGTTTGACGAATATTTAGCATCACACAATCTACTCTATGAGTTTCAGTCTGGCTTTCGTAAATCACATTCCACTGACACCTGTTTATTGTTCTGACCGACCACATTAGGAGGGAGATAGATAAAGGTCATTTTTGTGGTATGGTCATGTTAGACCTACAGAGGGCCTTTGATACCATTGACCATGGTATCTTGGTTCGTAAATTACAAGCCATTGGTTTTAATGACTTAGCAGTCAAATGGGTGCGATCTTATCTTAACCCTCTGGAGTCTAAGGGTATTTTTGGGGCCTGGAGAAGTTGTGTCATGCACTGACATTTGTGCTTTTTTCAGTTTCTTATAAATATCTAAATGGGTAAAGTCTAATCTCACTGTAATCAGCACAAACTGGGCTATAATAATAATAATGTGAAATGCATGCATGTACATGATTGTATTTTTGAGAAAAATGTTATGCGTGGTTAGTGAAAAACTAAAAATGTTAAATCACTTGAATAAGGCAATAAAACACATACAGAACATTGGTTCCCGGGACTTTTGAGAACTGGAGCTTGTAGCCTAGAATTTTTCTTTCTAAATTATGTGAAAATCATCCTGTTTACTCACTTACAGAAAACAATATATTGATTTAAATGTTCTAAGACACTTTTTGTTGGTAAAAGTCATATGCAAGTAGGCGTCAACTATCAAGAATATCATTGTGATTTACACCTGAGAAGACAAAGCCCCGCATAATGAGCTGCATAATGAGCTGCATAATGAGCCGTTCAGTCATCTGTGCCACTGAGAGGGAGGAGTTACAGGAAAGAATGTGAGAACAAAATAAATCTATATAATTTTATGTTTGTAGTTTATTTAGAATATATTTAATTATCCCACAACATAATTTAATATCCACTTGCGAGTGCAGTTAAACAGTTTATCAGTAACAATCAAAGCTGACTTTCAAACAATTTTTTTGCATCATTACTCCAGTCACACAATCCTTCAGAAATCCTTTTAACAATCTTATTTTCTACAAAAAACATTTATTGTTATTATTATTATTAATGTTGAAAAGAGCCGAGAATATTTTTTCAGGTTTTTTAGGGGGGATAAATTGAAAAAACAGCAATGTTTGTTACATTTATTTGTTACATTTATATTATTTACGTCAAGCTTTTGAATGGTATAGTATTGTATATTGTTATTGAAACTTCATAATATTTCACTTGGTTATACATTTAGTCAGGAATTATAATTTGGAAAAGTCTAACTAGTAAAATGTTTACACGTTCTGTAAAAAATAATACAAGTATTTAAATGAATAAAAAGAGACTTACACATGTTTATGATCTCTACTGAATAAAGTGCTTCATTCTTTTTTTTCTGAGGAAATCTATTTCTCAAATTCTCAACCACATGACATCTTTTTGGGGTGAATTATGTGTTATTCCTCTCATCGCGAAGCAAACAGTAAAATAAAAAAAACTTGAACAGTCTCACTGCGTTGTTTTCTGTTGTATGGGCGTATTCAAGCCGCGCGCTTCAGTGAAACATTAGAATATGAATAGAGCGTTCAGCGCGGGGGCGTGGTCACATTAGAAGATAATGAAGGGAGACGTGAAAAACGGACATGGTGTTGTTTTCATATGGATTTATCACAGAATCTGTTTTCGGTGGCACTTCTTTAGTTTAAAAGTAGACATGCCAAGCTTTCTATAGATATCTCTCTCATGTCTCTTCGTTGAGTATTCACTGAGTTACAGTTCATTTTAATGACGTGTTTGTAAATGAAGATCAGCGCAGACAAAGGCTGCAGACAGCAGACCTTGTTTGTTATCTTTATTTAATAAGTGCACAAAGTTTTTTTGTTATGTCTGTATACAAAAAAGGTAGACCATTTACAGATTCGATTGATCTATTGCTCTTATCTGTACGATCAAAACTGAAAGTGTAATTTAAGTTCTTTTCGGGGTTATCAGGAGAAAATGACTCATAACGGGTTTACGTATTAATCGACTCCAGAGGGTTAAAGATAGGAAACAGATGGAGGATATTGGAGAAACAAGGTCTCAACCACAGTGTATAGAATGTGGGGTTCCTCAAGGGAGTGTTTTGGGCCCACTTTTTTTCCTTCTATACATTAATGCCCTTAAGACTGCATGTTCATGTGAACTTTTTTTATATGCAGATGACTCTGTGTTATTGTTTTCACATAAAGATAAGAACATAGTTGAAAGAACTAAGTGTAAAACTAATGTCAGTAGGTGGATGTCAGATAATAAGCTATCACTTCACTTAGGGGAAAACAGAATCCATACTGTTTGGGTCAAAAATAAAATTGAAAAGATCCCCTGGTTTTAAGGTTTTAGTTGGTGATAATGAGATTAATGTAAAGGACTCTGTTAGTTACCTTGGCTGTGTGCTGGACTGCCACTTGTCCAGAATCTCAAAGTTTTTGGACAAAAAAGCTAAGATAATTCTGGCTTAAAAAGATAATAAATCTATGCAGTGCAGGACTAGCCAGGATTTTGGGTTATGCTGTTTAGTCCCATTCAGTGTGATTGATTTGAGTGCAAGCCAGAGCACCTTCACTGGTTTCTTTGCTGAAATCATAACAAGTTAGTTGATGAATGTTTTGGCAAGATTAATAATTTTAGCTAATTAACATGTGAAATGAGCTATTAAGTTATTAATGCGAACCTCCGCATAATAATTCCCATACAATCAAACCAGTTAATCTTGAGCTTATCTGTAAAGAAGCATATTTCAAATAAATTATAGTGAATCTAACATGCATAAGTAATAGGATGTATGAAAATGCAGTTTGTATTGTAGAATATCAAAGTGAGATTTGCAATCAAGACTGTTCAGTGCTTGATCCAAACACTGCAGAACACATGACTGCTGTCCCCAGCCTGGTGTCCCCAGCCTGAAAATCGCATTCGATTTTTTGCACAGCCCTAGCTATAAGGCTTGTTTTGAACCTCCCAATGAGAACTCATCTTGATATTTCTCATTTTCAGACTATTGGGTGGAAAAAAACTAGATGATCATGTCTCTCAGATTCATCTGTGCATGGTGCATAGGACTGTGCATGGGGCTGTCCCCAAATATTTGAATAATTATTTTAATAGAGTGAGAGATGTACACAGCTACTCTATCAAAGGCAGCTCTACGGATTTTGTACCTCCAAAAGTTAAGAGTAATTTAGGTAGAGAGTCCTTCTTGTTTGTCGCAACAAGCTTGTGGAACAGGTTGCCAGAGAATTTAAAGACAACCAGAAGTTTAGGAGGTTTTAAGCAGGCACTGAAAAAATGGCTCATATGCCAATGTTAGTATGTCAGTATTTTATAGTTTTGTCTTGACTGTTTTTATTTTTTGTGTTATATGGATGTGATGGTTGATGTTTGATTTATTGCCACTTGCTTTGTCTACCTTTACTCAGGACACCAATGGAAATGTGTCATCCTGACTTGTTTGTTTCTTTCACTGTATGATGCAAAGTAGTATCGTATTTTAAACAAAATGGTCAAATAAATCAAAAAAAAAAAATCTGTGCTAGGATATTTGCATAAGGCGATCTAATTGGCTGACACCTGTATTGGCAGAATTTGAAACGTTTTTAACTTCTGCCACAAGCAACTGACCCATAATTCAGTTTGGCAATGCTTGACGTCACTCCATTCAAAGTAAGTGAGAGGCGATGATGCCAATGGCCCGTGTAAATGTACCACTACTGTTCCGCCATGAAATATATGTCATTCAACACGACCAATCAGATTTGTAAACCTATCACTATACCTTTAGGTTCGAGATCTTTAGGTTTGCTGTCAAAAATGCCAGTGTGAACACTAAGCAGACCAGGACCAAATGTATTGTTTTCTTTTTCTTTTTTGGTCTGGACCAAACGAACCAAGAGAACCGGACTACAAGTGTGAACGCACTATTACAAGCAAAATTACAAAATTGACTAGAATACAAAAAGTAAAAAAATAATTTAAATAAATAAAAGGGAAAAACGTGCATCTACATTTTAAAATGTTAACCAACAAATAAATAATTATTATCTTTTTGTTTTACATGCTCCTAAATATATTTTACAGTTGGCACACATATTTTAGTCAGAAGTGATGCTCACGCTGATTCTTCCTTAGTCTTTTCACCACCTAGTGTGACTGTAGCGAAAACAGTTTCAGATTCAATGGAGGATTCAAGTGTTTTTGTACATACAGAAATTAATTATATATGCAGGTACTGGCGGATACAAGAGGACGAGAGTCTGTACTGCACATGGGATCAAACATTAATGCTGTGTAACGTGGGAACAAGCAAAACAAATACACCTTATTTATTATTAACTACATCTAATGTTCAAACATTAACACCAGAAAGCAGCACGTCTGAAGTCATCTGCTTTGGCTGAACCACTCATGTTTGTTTTCTACTGCATTCTAGTTTAGGGCTGCGCAAATAATCCAATGCGTTTATCATGTGTATTTCATCAGTAAAGCCGGTTTCTTTGATTGGCAGTAAATCATCTGCTTTCAGATAGAGCAGCATTTGCTACACAGAGCCGTAGTTCACTGACAAGCTACGCAATATTGTGTACATAATCGCAGGTGATTCATCGCCGATAATAAACGCGATATTGCGTAACTTGTCGTTCACTTCTATGTTTCAAGTGTTACCAGCACATGCCATTGTTGGGCAGAATTTAAGTTGGACTTCCGGTACTGATAAATGCCTTTTCATTATTGCCACTTTATTTATTTCTGTTTTATGTTGGTAACTTTTTATAGGTAAATTAAACTACTTTTATGGAGAAAATGTTTGAATAAATTGTTGGAAAATTTGTTAGAGTTGTTATTTATAGCTACGGTTATGATTTATTGACAAATTAACAAAATAACAATCATAATCAAAGAATAAAAAAAAATAATGAACAGATTTATCAGGGGAAAAAATATGATGAAAAACTGACTAAACAGAAAAATAATTGATAGAAGAAAAACAAAATCATTTACAGCGGCCCTAATTATAAAACATCAAGGGAAAAAAAAGGTTATTGTAATACATGCACAGTAAATCAGAACTGATTTGGCCCATGCCACTGCGCTAAGTGTGTGTGTGTGTGTGTGTGTGTGAGAGAGAGAGAAAGCTGCACCTGCTGAAATCCTTCTCGGTCTCTAGCTCTTCTTCTCCATGTCCCATACGCAGAAGGTGACGCTCATCGATGTCTAATGCCATGATCTTCTCAAACAGCTGGTTCAGAGCCTGAACGAGACAAACACACACATATTCAAAAAACTGACATTCAGTAGAGAACGGTAAAATGATGTTTTTTCCCTATAGTCCCTATAATTTCTCACAGATGTTGAAAATTGGTTTAATGGTCATGATTTAGCAGTTGAAGTGACAGATTTGTGATCCTAACCGAATCATTTCTTCAGTAACGGTGCTGTGTGTGTGTACCTGATTCGAGTGTGTGACGATAAGCGTCCTCTGCTCGGGGAAGTTGTGGTACAGGTTGGAGATGATCTGAACAGCCACGTCTGTTTTTCCTGTGCCGGGAGGACCAACAACCTACAGCAAAGAGAGAGAGCAAGATAAACACACAGGGACAGACTGACAGACACCTTCATTACAGACTGAAAACCAGAAATACCAGTAACTGCAGGGAGACACAAATCTCTCTCTTATTATTGAATGGGAGGAAAATAAGTCACGAGGCAAAGCATAGAACAGAAAAACCTTCGCATTTCTCATATTATAATAGTTTAGAAAATGGTGATAAAATGAGAAGAACTAGGAGTTAAACTGTCAGAACAAATTCATCTTGATAATGTCAGATAACTTTAATAGAACGGCATGTAATGAATTCATTCTGTTCAGTCTGTGGTGTAAAAAGATCACATTTGAAATTAAAGAAAAAACACTTAAGCAAAACATGCTCAGGTCAAAGTGTCTGAATAATTTTTAGGTATAATAGGTCAGGTTTTATTTTGCCATCCTCACTTAAATAAAGTGTCCTGCACCCACAGGCGCATATCCACACACACACACACACACACACACACACAAATGATTGAAACACTAGTGTTTTCAGCAGTTAAAATAATGTTTTATGTCAGATATTTCTATCTTTTGCTGTATTGTGTCAGTAGGAAATATAGTTTAGATTTCCAAACATTTATTTTGTCATTAATAGTAATAATGCAGTGAGATGTTTGTGCTGCACACAGAGATGTGATCTGATCATCATCAGTCTGTCTTGAATAACATGAAGAAACTGAGACAGACTCAATCCAGAAGAACTGTGTCTCCGAGACGCTTCAAGAAACCTGTCCTGTAAAATGAAACTGAAACACCATTTGTTATCTGGTGAAAATACTTGTGTTCTAATCATTTTGGCCACCACTGTACATATAAATAAAAGCCGTGTTAGGTGTAACAGAGATGTCTTACCATAGTAAGTCCTGGCTGCATCCCTGCACGAATGGCTTCAATCTGGGTTGGTGTAAACTGGATTGTGTTTCTGTTTGAAGTGGGCAAAAATGGACGTCATTGTTTCCATCACAGGAAATGTGTATACATATATTATGTAATTAATATAATATGAAGCTGGTTACATGTTTAGAACAAATTGGATTATGCACTTTCTCCAGAGCAGCTCAGTCTGTTTCCTCTGCTATATTTTCATATGCGCTTGTATAAAACTTCTGTATATATCTATATAAACCATATTCACACATCGTTAAAACAACAATTACGATATATATTGCGCACCCCTAGTTGGACTGTCTAAAAGGCTTGTCCCTGAACCAGTGACCGTGAGCATGAGCTCCACACACCTCTTGGGCTGGTTGTAGGGATACGGGCCCCTGTTGGGAATCACATGAGGCTCCACCACCAGCGGGAGATCTTCCTCATCTGGCTCCTCCTCCTCATTCGCTTTACGCTTTTTACCCTTCGCATTCAGTGCAGGGAATCGAATTCTGGTAGAGAAAAGAGACCCAATTTCAATCCTTACACAACTATTCAACATTTGGAAGGAGCGTATTGACTGGACAAACATTTCTCGGTCCTATGCCTTCCACAGAATACATAAATACATTTAGACCACTTAATGACTGCTATCGGGATGTGAAGAGACTTTAAAATCAGCATAACAATACATGTTTCTGAAGACAATCACCTACGACACCTTCCTTTAAAATAACGGTTTTATTTGAATGCATGTTAAAATGTATGTTATGTTGTGCTCAAAGCTAAATCTTGCACTGTAAAGCAGGAATACGCAGCATGTGTCCAATAATGATGATTGCCGACCTGAAAGGCGGGATCTGTCGAGCGGGATCTTCCTCGGTCACCTTCATCGTGTGATTGGGGAAGCAGGACTTCAGGTGCTCGATGGACAGGAAGGTGTCGTTGAAGTCCAGAGAGGAAATCTGGTTAGGCATCTTGGAGTAATGGGCACTGCCAGGATCTCCATAACCCAGAATGATGTCGTGAAGCCAGTCGGGCACCACACACTCGGTGTTCATCAGGTTACGGATGGTCTCCAACACGGCCTGAACACAACCAAACAGATCCATTTCTGATCCTTGTGAGTTAACTTCATAATTTTTATTTTTCCATTGCCGGAAACAAACAAAAATAAGAAACCGGGTCCATATTCACAAAACATCTTAAGGCTAAAAGTAGCTCATAATTCACAGATTTAGGAGAAATAGACTTAGTGCTACAATCTGTGAGAGTTTAGGAGCAGTGAAGAGGAGTCCTGAGTCACTAAGACCGAATCACAGACTATCCTAAAACATCTGCCTCACGACAAACATTTCAGAAACATTTAACCATAATGAGCTTTTAAAAATACACCACCTTTGGTTTTGGAGGTTATCCCAACTAGAGGCTAACATTCTTTCGGGATTTCCACGGGATTGGGAACAAAATCACTATTAATCACGGGATTGGGACAGGAAAAATGTCAGCAGGAGTGGGCGGGACCGGGAATACACTTGGATCCCCAACTTTATACACAAATATAGCCTACCTTTTATATAAATAAACTATAAACTAGGGGTGTACGATATGAAGACTTTTGATCGTGGACGATAAAAATGTCTCTACAATCTGCTTTTGAAGAAATGTAGTATCGTGCTGCAGCACTCATTCTATCAGCTGCAGTTCTGACTCCTCCGTCATATAACCACTGAACAACACCACATCATTCACAGCAGTGTTCACTCAGCACTAGACTAGCACTAGACTAGACAAGTTCATCAAACAACCGCAGTAAGAATTTTCATCAAGCACGGTGAGTAATGGCTTCTCCTGTCATTGTTACTTGCACCTCTTGCCACATGTACAGTTTATCTATCTCTGTCGCTGATGAGGGATTCACATGTGATAAATGCAGGGAAATAGTTAGGCTGACAGAGAAGATTTCAGAATTAGAGACACGCATCCAAACTTTAATTGAGGACAGTAAAAATGTTAGGGCTCTAGATACGGCTTTGGATGAGTCTAGCTCAGGGATTCCTGTACATTGTCCAGTTCCGGCAACAGAGCCCCTGCAGCAGGGCAACTGGGTGACAGTGAGGCAGCGCAGTCGTGGGTCAAAACACCGCTCTTCTGTTCCGATCAAAACATTAAACAGGTTCTCCCCACTCAGTGATGCACCCACTGAGAAACCTGATGAAAGTGCTCTAGTTATTGGTGATTCTATTGTACGGAACGTGAATATAGAGACACCAGCCAATATTGAATAACAATATTGTTATTCATGCCGGCGCTAATGATGTTCGACTTCGCCAGTCGGAGATCACTAAAAATAACATTAAAGAGGTGTGTGAACTTGCAAGCACGATGTCATACACTGTAATATGCTCTGGTCCCCTCCCTGCTTACAGTGGTGATGAGATGCATAGCAGATTGTCATCACTCAATGGCTGGATGTCTAAGTGGTGCCCACAGAATAACATAGGTTTCATAGACAATTGGACGAGCTTTTGGGGCAGACCTGACCTGTTGAAAAGAGATGGTCTTCATCCCTCCTGGGGTGGCGCCACTCTTCTCTCTAGAAATATGGCAAATAGTCTTCGAGTTTATACTTGACTAACTGGGGCCCAGGTCAGGAAGCAGACAGACTGGCTAAACCGACCATCTGCTAGCCGCCTCTGTGCTGAGAATTAACTGACCTCTGTGACCATAGAGACTTTTTCACCTAGATATCACACTATAGAGACTGTGTCTGTTCCCCGAACTAGAAAAAACAAAAAACGTCCAAACCAAGTTAAGATTAACAATTTAATTGAGGTTCAACAAATAAAAAACAGAAGCAATATGGATAAACAAATGATAAAGCTTGGCTTATTGAATATCAGATCCCTTTCTACGAAAACACTTTTTGTAAATAATATGATCACTGATCATAATATAGATGTACTCTGTTTGACAGAAACCTGGCTAAAACCTGATGATTACATTATTTTAAATGAGTCCACCCCCCAAGATTACTGTTATAAACATGAGCCACGTCTAAAAGGCAAAGGTGGAGGTGTTGCTTCAATTTATAACAACGTTTTCAGGATTTCTCAGAGGGCAGGCTACAAGTATAACTCGTTTGAAGTAATGGTACTTCATATAACATTATCCAAAGAAACAAATGTTAATGATAAATCCCCTGTTATGTTTGTACTGGCTACTGTATACAGGCCACCAGGGCACCATACAGACTTTATTAAAGAGTTTGGTGATTTTACATCTGAGTAAGTTCTGGCTGCAGATAAAGTTTTAATAGTTGGTGATTTTAATATCCATGTTGATAATGAAAAAGATGCATTGGGATCAGCATTTATAGACATTCTGAACTCTATTGGTGTTAGACAACACGTTTCAGGACCTACTCATTGTCGAAATCATACTCTAGATTTAATACTGTCACATGGAATTGATGTTGATGGTGTTGAAATTATTCAGCCAAGTGATGATATCTCAGATCATTATTTAGTTCTGTGCAAACTTCATATAGCCAAAATTGTAAATTCTACTTCTTGTTACAAGTATGGAAGAACCATCACTTCTAACACAAAAGACTGCTTTTTAAGTTATCTTCCTGATGTATCCAAATTCCTTAGAATTTCCAAAACCTCAGAACAACTTGATGATGTAACAGAAACTATGGACTCTCTCTTTTCTAGCACTTTAAATAAAGTTGCTCCTTTACGCTTAAGGAAGGTTAAGGAAAACAGTTTGACACCATGGTATAATGAGCATACTCGCACCCTAAAGAGAGCAGCCCGAAAAATGGAGCGCAGCTGGAGGAAAACAAAACTAGAGGTATTTCGTATTGCTTGGCGGGAAAGTAACATATCCTACAGAAAAGCATTAAAAACTGCTAGATCCAATTACTTTTCTTCTCTTTTAGAAGAAAACAAACATAACACCAGGTATTTATTCAATACAGTGGCTAAATTAACGAAAAATAAAGCCTCAACAAGTGTTGACATTTCCCAACACCACAGCAGTAATGACTTTATGAACTACTTTACTTCTAAAATCGATACTATTAGAGATAAAATTGCAACCATTCAGCCGTCACCTACAGTATCACATCAGACAGTGCACTATAGACCCCCTGAGGAACAGTTCCACTCATTCTCTACCATAGGAGAGGAAGAATTGTATAAACTTGTTAAATCATCTAAACCAACAACATGTATGTTAGACCCTATACCATCTAAGCTCCTAAAAGAGGTGCTTCCAGAAGTCATAGATCCTCTTCTGACTATTATTATTTCCTCATTGTCATTAGGACATGTCCCCAAAACCTTCAAACTGGCTGTTATTAAGCCTCTCATCAAAAAAC
Organism: Carassius carassius; assembly: GCF_963082965.1. Lineage (NCBI taxonomy): Eukaryota > Metazoa > Chordata > Actinopteri > Cypriniformes > Cyprinidae > Carassius > Carassius carassius. Next base: position 28,592,901 of record NC_081786.1, on the reverse strand, counting down.
CACAACTTGACCCCAAAGAACTAGTTAATTATAGACCAATCTCGAATCTCCCTTTTCTGTCCAAGATACCAGAAAAGGTGGTATCCACACAATTATATTCCTTCTTAGAGAAAAATGGTATATGTGAGGATTTCCAGTCAGGATTTAGACCGTATCATAGTACTGAGACTGCTCTTCTTAGAGTTACAAATGATCTGCTCTTATCATCTGATCGTGGGTGTATCTCTCTATTAGTTTTATTGGATCTTAGTGCTGCGTTTGACACAATTGACCACAACATTCTTTTGCATAGACTTGAATACTTTGTTGGCATCAGTGGAAGTGCATTAGCATGGTTTAAATCGTACTTATATGACCGCCATCAGTTCGTAGCAGTGAATGAAGATGTATCCTATCGATCACAAGTGCAGTGATGGAAATGGAGTACCTCAAGGCTCAGTACTAGGGCCGCTACTCTTCACGCTTTATATGTTACCCTTGGGAGATATCATCAGGAAACATGGTGTTAGCTTTCACTGTTATGCTGATGATACTCAGCTCTATATTTCTTCGCAGCCCGGTGAAACACACCAATTTGAAAAACTAATGGATTGCATAGTCGATATAAAAAACTGGATGACGAGTAATTTCTTACTGCTAAATTCTGAAAAAACAGAGGTGTTAATTATAGGACCTAAAAACTCTGCTTGTAATAACCTAGAACACTGTCTAAGACTTGATGGTTGCTCTGTCAATTCTTCGTCATCAGTTAGGAACCTAGGTGTGCTACTTGATCGCAATCTTTCCTTAGAAAGCCACGTTTCTAGCATTTGTAAAACATATTTTTGAGATGGAAAAATGCAATCTAAATTACGGCCTATGCTCTCAATGTCAAATGCAGAAATGTTAATCCATGCATTTATGACCTCAAGGTTAGATTATTGTAATGCTTTATTGGGTGGTTGTTCTGCACGCTTAGTAAACAAACTACAGCTAGTCCAAAATGCAGCAGCAAGAGTTCTTACTAGAACCAGGAAGTATGACCATATTAGCCCGGTCCTGTCAACACTGCACTGGCTCCCTATCAAGCATCGCATAGATTTTAAAATATTGCTTATTACTTATAAAGCCCTGAATGGTTTAGCACCTCAGTATTTGAATGAGCTCCTTTTACATTATAATCCTCTACGTCCGCTACGTTCTCAAAACTCAGGCAATTTGATGATACCTAGAATATCAAAATCAACTGCAGGCGGCAGATCCTTTTCCTATTTGGCGCCCAAACTCTGGAATAACCTACCTAACATTGTTCGGGAGGCAGACACACTCTTGCAGTTTAAATCTAGATTAAAGACCCATCTCTTTAACCTGGCATACACATAACATACTAATATGCTTTTATTATCCAAATCCGTTAAAGGATTTTTAGGCTGCATTAATTAGGTAAACCGGAACCGGAAACACTTCCCATAACAACCTATGTACTTGCTACATCATTAGAAGAATGGCATCTACGCTAATATTTGTCTGTTTCTCTCTTGTTCCGAGGTCACCGTGGCCACCAGATCCAGTCTGTGTCCAGATCAGAGGGTCACTGCAGTCACCCGGATCCAGTACGTATCCAGACCAGATGCTGGATCAGCACCTAGAAAGGACCTCTACATCCCTGAAAGACAGCGGAGACCAGGACAACTAGAGCCCCAGATACAGATCCCCTGTAAAGACCAAGTCTCAGAGGAGCACCAGGACAAGACCACAGGAAACAGATGATTCTTCTGCACAATCTGACTTTGCTGCAGCCTGGAATTGAACTACTGGTTTCGTCTGGTCAGAGGAGAACTGGCCCCCCAACTGAGCCTGGTTTCTCCCACGGTTTTTTTCTCCATTCTGTCACCGATGGAGTTTCGGTTCCTTGCCGCTGTCGCCTCTGGCTTGCTTAGTTGGGGACACTTCATCTACAGCGATATCGTTGACTTGATTGCAAATAAATGCACAGACACTATTTAACTGAACAGAGATGACATAACTGAATCCAATGATGAACTGCCTTTAACTATCATTTTTGCATTATTGACACTGTTTTCCTAATGAATGTTGTTCAGTTGCTTTGACGCAATGTATTTTGTTTAAAGCGCTATATAAATAAAGGTGACATTGACATTGACATTGTCAAAAGACCCAGTACTTCGGTACCAACTCGGTACTAAAAAAAATGTAAATGTGACGGTACCAGGTTTCTTTAAGTACCGGTAGTACAGAGGTCCCGTTCAAACCCGGTTCAGCGCTATGATTTCCGCGAAGCAGAAAACGAGGACGGAATCTCAAAATCCAGTCATGAAAATGAAACTTACATTTTAATATGGACAGTCATGGAATTTGTCAAAGTTATCATAAATTAATCAAATCAAATCTCCATATGGACCAGTATCTGTTAATGTTAAGCCGCAAAAGTTGTTTCAAATATGAATCCGTGTTCTGCGCGTCTCTGTGTGAATTAATGAATGGCAGAGACGTGCGGGTTTGTTTACTACATAGACCGAAGCATATGACGCTTGCATTAATTTCAGCATCTGAGCTTCAGAGTTCTCTCTCCATCAAGCGATCTGAACTTTTCCGTTCATCTCAATGGACGCACAGCGCACCTGTATTTGATGCTCTGTAAACTCTTTGTGAAGACGCATGACTCACCGTCGCTTTGCTGATAGCGCTGTTTCTCACACATGCAAAGAGAGAGAGCGAGAGTCTTACCACACTGAATCGACACGCTATATGTAAACTATTCTTTGTTGTCTTCTCCTGTCAAAATAATGGAGTTCAATTAGAATTATTCATATTAATTTTCGAACAAGCAGAAGACATACCGGTTTCTCCGGTAGTGGGCGGAGCTAATGCGCAAATGGCAATTTCATTGGCTGGCGCTGATCTCTTACCGTCCCTGTTTTGATTTCAGCAAATCAGTTTGACCGAACGCAGACAACGTGATTAATATTCATGAACCCAGCAGCTCATCAATTCATAGTGCATTGGATATACATTAGTATGATAGTAGAATTAGTAGTAGTATTATCTTTTAAAGGAGTCATCACCTCGTGTTATCTTGGATACCCAATGCTCTATTATAGTCTTTCAGGCACTTCTAAAAAAGAAAATTTGAAAAAAAAAAATAAACACAGAGCTCCTCAGACCCTTATTTCTAAAGGCATTATTGTCTCGCGAGATCTGATGCGATGTTTTGGCTGTCGTGTATGGTCATTATAATAATGCAAACGTTACATACAATAGCCGCATTAGCAGTTAGCTGTTGTTTGTTACACACAGTAGAGCAATAAAACACAGTCTTACCGTTTCAATTTCAGGCAAGTCTCTGATGGTGGGGATGGCACCTTTTCCCAAACGGAGCTTCGAGGCCAACTTAGGATTAATTCACAAATTTTGGGCAATATCAGGCTGTGTAAAATGTTTAGCGCAGACACCAAATGATACGCCGGTTGAAAGGGTTGTAGGAACCGCGTCATTAAAAATGAATTTCATCCACTGGTCCTTGATAGTTTCGTCCGTTTTTGGTATAGAAAACACATTTGCATGTTGTTTATGGCAGTCAACCACAGAGCAACTCAGGTGTGCACTACGTTTCTCCATCTTTCTTTGTCGAATGAATATGAGGGGGAGAGGGGGAGAGCGGCAGGGTGCGGCTTCCTGCTGCGGGGTCCATATTTGGTATATCCTCCCCCCGTCTTGACGTCAAGTCGGGGCTGAAATCAAAATCTCGTATTTGAGTGCGCGTGCACGCGCGCTGGTTTATAAACCCTGAGGTAAACAAACGCTTCACTTTTAAATATCGGCTTCCCGGCCAGTGTATAATCGTTAGGTAATCATAACATACATTGATTCTCGTGGAAAAGTGCAAATTGTGGCTCATGACTCCTTTAATAATAATTATTATGATCTATTAACATTTTTTTAAAGAAACCCTCAATGACCAAAAATATCTTAAGCATCACCACCAGTCTTAAGTTCAGTTAAAATGACAAATATGCATTCATTAGGCCTAAAAGTTAATTTTTACATAAAGGCATTGTGCTAGAAATATTACTATTATTTAGTAAAATGTATGTGATACTGCTACTACTGTTGAAAAAATTTATAAAACTATTTTTTAAAGAAATAAATCACAATATTTCTTCCATGTTTTAATTTTAATAGCAAATCCTCTTTATTTACCAAAAATAAAATGTTTAAATTTCATAAATTAAAAGACAAATTAAATTTGGGTGAAACTTGTTTACTGTTTTTCATAATTATATAACTTGTAGAAAAACTTTAAACACAATTGTAAATAAGTATAAAGAATGGCATTGGTTTTATTTCTAGTGCTAAAAAGTTTTTTTTTTTAATTAGCATATTTTTGTGTTTTGCTTTGGTACCGGGAACCGTGGATATTCACTGGAATCGGTACCGAATACTGAAATTTTGGTACCGTGACAACACTACGCTAGAGTTACTCTCTCATTTACATCTGCTTTTAAAAGTTTCATTCGCGCGCTGCTTTGACTTGTGCTTTTTCTGAGCGGCGCATTCACACGACAAGAGTATTTGAGAGGAGCGGTGTGATTCTGACTGGAGCGAGGAGCAGATTTTTTTAAAAGTTGGAGTGTCGTGGTTCTCACTCGCTCCAAGACCGCTTCATCACGAGTACAATTGGATATCTCCGAGCGGGAAGTTACAGGCTAGTTCTCAAGGAGTTTGTTTGTTCTAGTGATGTCCGATTCGCAAACGCATCGTTCAATTTAACCGGTTCTTCTTAGTGAACCGTTTGAACCAGTTCACCAAATCGAACTGAATCGTTTGAAACGGTTCGCGTCTCCAGTAAGCGTTAATCCACAAATGACTTAAGCTGTTAACTTTTTTAACGTGACTGACACTCCCTCGGAGTCAGAATAAACCAATATCCCGGAGTAATTCATTTACTCAAACAGTACACTGACTGAACTGCTGTGAAGAGAGAACTTAAGATGAACACCGAGCCGAGCCAGATGACGAACGAACACGCCCACTGCTGGAGCAGTTCTCCTTCTCGAGTCAAGAACCGGTTGCATCAGTTTTCGGATCATCTGTACACTGAACCGAGAATCGTTTCTGTCGGACACGTCCGATACGAGAACAGAGGAGCTGATACTGCGCATGTGTGATTCAGCGTGAATCTAACTGACACACAGAGCGTCTGAACCGAACTTATTCTTTTGGTGATTGCGTCTGAACTGATTCTGTGCTAATGTTATGAGTGCTGGTAAACCGAAGGCTTGAATGAAGGACAATCTGGCGAAACGTAAGTTCATTTAATAACAAATACCTCGCAATGGATTATGTATAGTAAGTGGATCATGGTTTCTGCGCTGATGACACCTAATTTATTTACTTTATATCTTCAAGACTTAAATTCTCGTATGCACATTATTGCTGTTACTGTATTTGGGTGCGTTGTTGCAAAACTTAATTGGAAACTTTTCATGATTATGAGGTTTTTAACTGACTAAAGTTATGATTACTGACTTTTTATATTTGAATGTTTGATTGACGTGACGCCATTACGTCATCGCCAATGACGTCATTACGTCGAGTGTAAAAGAACCGGTGAACCCGTTTTTTCAACCGATTTATTGAATTGAACTGTCCGAAAGAACCGGTTCACGGAAAAGAATCGAACTTCCCATCACTAGTCTGTTCCTTTAACTGGATATTTTCAGGTTAAAGCATAATTAAACAGATTCAGCACATTCATACGCAGTCGCTTTCCCAGTAATGCATTTAAAAAAGTAATCTTACAGTGCTACTTCATCTGTCTCTGATTTTGAATAAGCAGAAATCTGTAAGAAAATGCATCGATCTGTAGATAAAATAAATGACGAAAGTGTACTGTTATTTTCATCACAAACAAAATTTTCAGAGCAGAATGCAGCAATTATACCTTTTAATGCTGAAAATGTTATTAGTTTGGCGTGTGGTAAGGATAAAAAAAAGTTTGCACACAATAGTCTAAGCCACTTTGAAACTCTCCTGTTATTTTATTTTTTATTTTAATATAGGCTTCGTTATGAACATACACTGAAATTAGGGCTGGGACAACGCGTCGAGGTCATCGATGACGTCGACGCAAAAAATAAGTCGACGCAAAATATGCGCATCGATTCCTCGACCTGTTTTTTTTTCTCTAAAAAACTTTTGCAAAACGTTTACCTTATGTGCGCTGAATATACGCGATGGCCGGATCAACATTCTGTCCAACGTTATATAACCAATCCAGGGGTTTTTCTGCATTGATCTTTTTTTTTGGCGGCTGTCAAAGCCTTATTTGATCGGTGAGTGACAGTGACAGAGCGCGTACGAGAGAGAGCCCCGGCTGTGAGCGCACTCACAGTCTTCAAACAACATGAGCGCTTCTTGCTCTCTCTCTCAGTCGTGCATATTAATCAAAATCACACGATAGAAAAAGGGCGAAACACCCAAGTTTCACGCACGCTCGCGCACTCACAGTCTTCAAACTACACGAGCTCTGTCTTGCTCTCTCGCTCTCTCTCTCTCTTTCTCTCCCTCCCTCGTGCATATTAACCAAAATCATTAGACACGTGGAGTTTCACGTGGAGCATTCGGTGATTTTTTTTCTACATGACAGGCTGCTGGCTCCCACTGTTAATTTTTATTTTTTGGAAAAGCACTCTCTGTATTAGCTTAAAGCCCTAAAGTTTACATTGGTTACTGTATTCTTTCAATTGCTCTAAACAAGTATTTTGGGTGACCTTTTTTATTGAATGCTAGACATCAAGTTGTTGTTATTTTCATCTGAAAGAAGAACTTTTTTTCAGTAAGCTAGGCCCTATGTGTTCAGTAAGCTTGTTTCAGTAAGCTATGTGTTTTCAAGGCTTCAAGGTTTTATTGAATGCTATCTCTATACAAGTGTAAAGTAATGCATTCTTAGTCAGTCTTTTATTTTGTAATTTTAAGAGCAATAAACATATATTGCAATGTTAAGGAATTCATGTTTTTTTCATTCAGATATGTAAATCAACATGTATAAATTGTTAGTAGTCAATTAATGGGGAGATAATCGAAATCGAATCGGTCTGGAAAAATTAATCGTTAAATTAATCGATGCATCGAAAAAATAATCGCTAGATTAATCGTTTAAAAAATAATCGTTTATCCCAGCCCTAACTGAAATACTTTATCTGTAGAGTGATTATTAAATGCTCAGAGCAGAGGGAATTTGTTGTCAAAATATTCCGTCATTTTTGGTCATACAGATAAAAGTAATCAATCTTTCGACGTTTATGTGTGTGCACTCCAAATAACAACAAAACGCAGTGCTTTTGTAAAATAATTAGGCTAAAGCAAACAAGATGCAGTTTCTGCCGTGAACTTAAGCGTGACCCAGGTTAAGCATGGATGATTTACATGAAATTTAATGTGTGTGCAATATATATATATATATATATATATTGATCATAGCAAGGCCAATCTAATCTTCCGCTGCCGCTCAACAGTGTGAGCAGGCATATATGGGGAATCGTCTGACCTTGAAGTTGTTCTCTTTGGGTTTGCGTCTCATGATGATGTTGAAGGTCTCGTAGGGGTCTTCTGCTCCATTCTGGATGCTGTTGGTCATGTCCTGCTGGTACTGGTTTGGGTCGAGCCATATCCGAAACGTCCTGGTGTCACCTTTTAATTTGGGCTTCGGATCGGGACCTTTGCACAAATAAAACCATAAATTAGTCACAAGACGATGGCTCATTTGTAAAATCGCTCTGGGTAAAAACCTCTGCTAGATTAATAAATATAAACGTAATGATGGAAATCAATATTTAGTCTAAATTGAGGTTAATCTGTCAAGTGAATTGACACTGAAATCACTGGACCAGAAATGACCAGTGATACTAGACCACATCCAGAAACAGTGAGGACCATCCAGAGATTCAGGTTTAAACATTGATAATAATCAGACATGTTTCTTGAGCAGTAAATCATCATATGAAGATCATGTGACACTGAAGACTAGAGGAATGATGCTGAAAATACAGCTGCTCATCACAGAAATAAATTGCATTATCGTATATTCCCACATTCGGTTCATCACAATGTTGAGTGAACTCAGTAAGCGGTCTGACCTTCCTCTATGACGCGGCCCTTATCATCCAGCATGCCCTGCACCTCACAGCCTCTCACGTACACCAGCCCGGCCTGATCCACAAACGGCTGCCGGCGGTCAAAGCGTGTGCCGTAGAGCAGGTTGGGCCGCACCGTGATCAGAAAACAAACGTCGTGCTTCCGCAGCCCTGTAGAAACCAGCAAAGATGTGAAGAGATGCAAGGAAGAAAAGCTGCTGTACTTACATTTATTTAACTGATATTATCAGCTTCACTGGTACATTAACATGTCACATACAAATTAAACATTCAACAATATAATACATTGATTTTCCAAGTCAATCTCAAGTCCTGATCATAAATTGTCATCTGAACAGTAGACTACTAGGCGGGACTTGTTCTCTATGCTTACAACATTAGTATAAGCTAACCGCTGTGAATCAGGCTAAGGTAAAGAGATAGTTTTGAACACTGGATGGACATGTACTTGCTCAAAAATTGATTTCGGATCATTTTTAACCAAAAAAGGTACGGACTGCAGCTTTAAGTTTTTCATTAATGATAATAACCATGATACTGCTGGGTGCTTTCAAGGGTGTTGTGAATAGGTTTTAATGCGCTGCTAATGCCTGCAGAGATAGAGACAGTCAGCTTTACCCTCCCACTCGTTTTTGATGTTACTCCGGATGTTGAGGTTAATGGTGACGTCAGCTCGGACACGAGCTGGCCAGTTCTCTCCGATGTTTGGCTTGGCCACCTCCACGATAGAAAACGAGGCTATGGTCTGTGCCATTCTAGCCCATCCTCCAAACACCACTCCTCCGTACTCGGACTGCCTGCGGGACACAGTACACGCACACGCCAGATCATGAACAGGACCTTCACGCAGTTAGCATGCATGCTGTACAGGGGATGTCAAGCTTCAAAACTGACCATAAATTAAGAGAGAAAAAATATCCTGTGTGTATCCACATCAAGTATCTCGACATTAAAAAAAAATAGTTTGACCACTTTAAGTTTTTTATCAATTAAAACATTCTTGAAAACCGCCCCTTGATGAAGTCCTGAGCCAAGTCATGGGAATTGGCCTTTAGAGGTTGATTTGAAATCTAAATCTTTTGTTAAAATGCTAAAAACGTTTTGCACTGAGAACAAACCATGGCTTCATCCGTAACACGATGTCCTCGATATCCTGCCGGATTTCATAGGTGGACTCCAGACGGAAGAGGTTGAAGTTTCTCAAAAGATAGTCATGCAGGGTCAGAAACTGCAGGTTCAGCTTGGGGAGAGCTAAACAACCTGCAGATTCACACAAAAAAGGGCAATTATTAGCATTCAGATTGACGAATCTGAGCGTAGTGTTTACATGAACGCTAAATAGTGATGGGGTTGATAAACGCGTTTATTTATCACAAGATTTTGATCGGATTTACTCTTTTGACGAGCACACACTGCATGTATATACAGAGTTTCCCGCTGTTGTCGCATGCTGTGATATTTATCTACTTCGGGTTCAAATTAGGCGACGACCAGCACATGAACTGTTGTGCAGTGCTGCTCACTTAAATTGTTTTATAAATAATTAAAAGTGCCCTTTCCTACACAAAAAACAAGGACTCTGACGCGGAGTGAAAGGGGAGTTTTATAATGACGGGATACTTATTCATTACACTTTATTCACCAGGAAGAACAGCTCGATCCGCACGTCACACGTCATTACGCTAGTTCTACGTCAATGCACATGCGCAGAACTTTCCAGTTTGGGTTTTCAATCCGATCGAGTGTTTACATGTGACTTTATTCTGATTGTGTTTCTAGTCCTATTACAATCGGATTAGTATGGTCCATGTTAAAGCAGCTAGTGTTTTGGTTAAAAGTTTTCATTAAACTAAATTAAAGTGTTCTAATCAATTAAAATTTTTTAATACATTTCTAAATAAAAACAGATGTATAATTGTTTTTTTTAATTGCACATAACATTATTTTCATACTTCAATTCAATGCACAAACGGACACAATCAAGGCATCAGTGGAGTTAGAATGTAAATTCTGTCATTAATTATTTACCCTCATGTTGTTCCAAACCCAGAAGACATTCGTTCTACTTCAGAACACAAATTAAGATATTTTAGATGAAATCTGAGCGCTCTCTGATCCTCCCATAGACAGCAGTGTAAGTAACACGATCACCTCACAGAAACGTAGTAAGGATATCTGTAAAATAGTCCATGTGACATCAGGGGTTCAGTTGCTTCATAAAATTACGGCTGAACCCGTTAAATACTTTTTGTGTGCAGAGAAAACAGTAATAATTATTCAACAATTCTTCTCCCCAAGTTACTGTCTTCCGCCATTTTGGAGAGTATTCACTGAACGTAATCAGCGTATTTACGTCAAGCATGTGCGTGCCGTCTACTAAGCGTAAATATCTCTGATTACGTTGATTACGCACAGTGGATATTCTCCAAAATGACAAAAGACAGTGTCCATGGAGGGTCAGAGAGCTCTCAGATTTCATCAAAAATATCTTAATTTGGTTTTGAAGATGAACGAAGGTCTTACGGGTTTGATACGACATGAGAGTGAGTAATTACTGACAGCATTTTTATTTTTGGGAGAACTAACCCCTTAAAGATACTAGGTAATTATTATTATTTTAATTTTGTTAATTGTTTTTTTTTGTGCATCTTTTGTGCTTTATGGACTTTGAAATACTTGGTCACTATGATCTGTTGTTGTATGGAAAAGAGCTGATCCTTCTTCAAAATTTCTCCTTTTGTGTTCCATTGTTGAATAAATACAGTAATACGAGTAAGGAAAGCGAAATAAATACCGTATTTTTCGGACTATAGACGGTTTCAACGGCAACAACATAAACAAACGTTACTTCGCATGTGCGCTTTTGTGGACCTAACTTAACTTCCGGTAGACTTCCAAATAGAATCAATAACAACAGCCAAGTCCCTCTAGAGTAGATATTTTTTGATAACAAACAAAATATGTTTGCCGCGTGGATCAGGCGGACTTAATGAAAATGCAAATTCATTCTTTGCCAGCAGGAGATGTTTTAAAGCATAGACATAAAGGGCGAGAAATAGAGGTTTCCTCAGTAACAGCTGGTTCAGCTACGCTCACAAACGCTGCTTTATCAGGCATATAACATGCAAGTCTTCCTTCAGAAATACAGCGATATTAAAACACCTGTGCCTCGTTTTGATATTTAAACATAAATGTAAGGAAATATTATTATTAAACGTGCAGTACATAACGTTACTCATGTTTATTCAACGAAGCCTTTTTGAAAATCGATCAGTTTTAAAATTGTGGCGAGTCTCCAAAAATAAATAAATGTATGGGAAACACATCCCGCAGCACAACCACCTGACCCCAACTTCAGTCTGCTCATCACCTTGACTTTAACTGCGTTTGTAGAAGGCACCGCAGCCAGACCGATATACACAACACAGACCGGAAGTTAACTTAGGTCCATGCGCGTGCGCCCGATGAAACCATCTATAAGTCGCACTTTTTTTCATAGTTTGGCTGGTCCTGCGACTTATAGTCAGGTGCGAATTATTTATCAAAATTAATTTGACATGAACCGAGAGAAATGAACCAAGAGAAAACATTATGTAACATTATCTATGCTGCTCACTGCTCCTGTAGTCTACACTGAAAACATAGAGCGCCCTCTCGCGGCTGGAGACGGTAATGTTTTCTCTTGGTTCTGAATAAATGTGACTTATAGTCCAGTGCGACTTATTTATGTTTTTCCCTCATCATGACGTATTTTTGGACTGATGCGACTTATACTCAGGTGCGACTTATAGTCCGAAAAATACAGTACTTTTTTTTTTTTTTTTTTCCTATTCTTCTAGTTTTATTAATGCAAAGGTATATGACATAATAGTATGATGATTAGGAGGTGAACTCCTATGTGAAGATTCCCACCTTCTCCAGAGTAGTACTCGGTGGGAACGATGTTCTGGTCCCAGATGATATTCTCGGTGGGGTACAGAGGCATCTGGTTGAGCTGCTCTATCTGGGAGATTCGTCTCTCATGGCGGGACACCTGAATGGAAGTGAGGAGGGTTTCATGGGGTTAGATTAGTCTTGGCCAGTTCCTCAATTAATCACCCAATCATCTGCCCTGTGGACAAAGCATGCTGGGTAAACCTGTATAAGTCATGTATCGCAAACAGAGTAGTTCAAATCCCACAGTCTCAAAACTTTCTTAAAATAAATTGTTATACGCAGTGCATGCATAATAAACTGTCTGAATTAACTTTTCCTGTACATCCTGATGGCTATAAAACCTTTCTATTAAGTTTCAGTTCAAATTCTAATTAGCTAACGCTGTGAGACGACTCTGCTGAGAAAACATTAAACGTTTTCAATGAGAAAACGAGTCGGCAGGCTCACGTGGGACGCAGCTTTGAGGAAATCAAATGAATTAATCAGGATTGTTTGGGCAGCTTATCCTGTTGAAGCTTAATTAAGTGTTTTATCTGGTTTGTGACCTGCTCTGACTCCATTGTGGGCCGCAGCACAAGCACATAACCAGATTTCAGCTGCTCAACACACAAATGAGCGCCTGACACCGGCTCCATCAACACAGCGACAGCATTAAAGAGGAAATGCTCGAGTTCTTGATGAGATTAGGAGGGAGTAATTAAAACACGCCTGAAGCAGGACCACCGATGGGCCCGAGATGTCTTAAACATCTGCAGCAGAGGTTAAAATACACTATAAGAGTGAGAATTAAAGCCATTCACAGCCTCAAGCACTTAGCAATCATCAAAACCCTTTTAAACACGTTTGTCCCTCAACACTAGATCTCTGTGAGCAAAGCTAAAAAAACTACATGGGCAATACGGTCAATCAAACCACTTTAATCAGAGATAAAAAAGCAGCTTCTTGAACAGACCGATCGTTTCGTGTCTTTACACATTAATGTATCGTCACGAACCGCAGGGTTTAATTTGGTTTTATTATGTATGTTTTATTGACTCTCAAAGCCGTGATTCCCATCCACTTCCAGTATAGGACTGACAGACTGCAACGGTTTGAGTTAAAAATCTCAGTTTGTGTTCTACTGAAGAAACAAAGTCACTTACATCTTGGATGTCCTGGGGGTGAGCAGATAAACATCAAATCTTCATTTTTGGGTGAACTATCCCTTTAAACATCTATATCTGATTACTACTGTTAGACCCACCTGAAAAACCTAAAAGCATTGTTTACTTTGTTCTATTGCGTGCAATGTGTTCATTTTCTTTTTCTTGTTTTTTACTGATCATTCACTAGCCTTTAAAAATGTTTGAACTTTACATTAGTAGTTAGGCTAGTAGTTTTTATTGTGGTGTCAAAACTGGAATCTAGAACTGGTATCTAAAATTCTGGTTAGGATACAAGATTACATGGGTCAAAAACAACAAATACAATAACCTTCTCAGCGGGAATAAATCTGTATTTCACAAAGCACACATGGTATAAATGCATGTTTAAAATCCCCAGAGTGCATTTTTGTAGCATGTGAGAACATATAAAAAAATATGCTTGCAAGAATACATGATCTATTGGGAAGCAGAAATATTGTCCTTTGACATCATCTCTGTGCATGTCTAAAAACTTTCATTTGGATGTCTGGTGACAAACATATGTGCTGGAAAAAAAGGTTTGAATAGCTGTTTGTGAGAATTGTGTGAATGTGGCAAAATGTTCTCAATCAGAAAGTAAAAAGTAAACCCTTTTATGCACTTGTGATATTTTAAGATATCCCTACCAGTAGCTCCAGAAGGAACTCTTTATGGTAAGATGTATCTTGTCCATCAGGAAGCTCAGGGAGGAGACACAGGTATGCTGACACCCGGTGGAGGGTATTGGGACTACAAGCAGAGAGAAGAACAGACAAAACCCAGTCACAGATGAACAAAAGCACACAGAGCCCTTTCAAAGCAGCTCAAGAAGGCATCTCCATTATTTTGCACATGTAATTTATCTAACATGTCATAAAAACAATATACAACCAAACTAATTTCTTGATTTGTAATGTTCTCAGTAGTTAAGGAAATATCAGATAATATCAGAAAAGCATGACAGAAGAACATATGACATGCATCATAAAACTATGATTACGAGACATGATGCATTACAGCAAGTTGTACAGTTTCTTTCAACACACAAAACACCTTCTGGTGTTCATTCATGTTTATTTTGTGCTTTAGTAATGAAGAGGATGTGCCACTTGAGACGCTACAGCGATCAGTCACACCACATTAAAGAGCACTAAAACACATTTATTGATTGGATTTTATAATAAAATTCATGTCATCCATTATGCATAAAGGCTCAATCTGCTACAGACAATTCTTCTTTAAACGTGTGGTCAGGAAGACAACATTAGGCAGCATATGGATTATTATTTTTTTTTTTAATTATATTTTTGTTTTTAACAATAATTAACATTAGTTTTTTTTTTTTATCGTATAACATGATTGTGGGAACCCCATCTGGAGCTCTGGCAGGAGCCATTAATCTAATGGAGCGGATCTCTCGCTCTCTCTCTGAAGAGATAACACACTGCCGTTACTAACCTGAGATGGCCGAAGTGTTTGGTGAGGGACTCTCGCGTGTCCACAGCGGCCACATTAGACAGGGCAAAATCACTGAGCTCAGGGAAATGAGCGAACGCTGCTCTCTGAAAGACAAACACCAGTCAGAAAGCTTCTGAAACATCCAACAGATTTAATAATCATAGAGCAATGAATCATCACAAACCACATGACTGGTACAGAACAGACTCGGGTGGCTACCAATACACCAAAAGTGATACAAGAACCAACTTCTCCCTTACTGAACCTGAGTGTTGCACATAACTTCAGACCACTGGATTTAGATCATCTGCTTGTGGCTTCTATGCTTTTAAAATATTCATTTAGGTAAAGGAGCATACTACATATTAATACATACTAGGTGAAATACTGGTGGTCCTGTGGCTTAGTGGTAGAGCATTGCATTAGCAGCGCAAAAGGTTGTGGGTTCAATTCCCAGGGAACACACATCCTGTTAAAAATATGAATACCCTGAATGCACTGTAAGCCGCTTTGGATAAAAGCATCTGCTAAATCCATAAATGTAAATAAAATACAGTGCACAATATAATAAGAGTACAATTGATTAGCAGTAAATCCCCATCAACTGCTTTCCAATGGAGCTGCAGTTAATACACAGAGCCGTAGTCCACTGACACGCTACACTATATAGAGTTATATATACCGCTAATCAAGGAACCGACTTTACTGACGAGATGCACATGATCATATCGTTCAATATACTATCCAGCCCTAGTGCTGGCCAATGCTTTACATTTTTCGCAAACAATAATGCGATTAATCATAATGATATGTAAAAATTGATAGCCTGAATGCTCTGTAAGTCGCTTTGGATAAAAGCATCTGCTAAATGCATAAATTTAATTTAATCACGATTAAAAACTAATAATGCATTCAAAAGTAGTGTATTGTGCACTTTTTCTTTTTTAAGTAGGCCTACTGCTATATGAACAAAAGTGTAATAACATTTGGTTTGCAAACGCTTTTTATAGCAGTGTTTCTTTTACATAGCAGTTAAAATATTTATTGTGACCTGAATCTCAACTTATAACACAAATGTAGTTAAATTAAATATAAAACAAGCCATTTGTCACTATCAGGACATTAACGTTTTTATAGAATATATTTTATAGCTTGTTATAGAATAACAAGTTATGCTCCGAGTCCAGAGCCTTGATCATAACGTTTCTACAATATTTAGTAGTAGCTTACTAATAAAAAACTGTTATCGCACAATAAAATAATTGTCGGAGTTAATCAATTAATTCTTAAATTGAAAACATGTTTAAATCCCTCAGATAAGTGTGGGACCCCTGAGGGACTGATGAGATGGGTTACCTGTAGAGAGGTGATTCTGTCGTAGTGAAGTGTGGTCATCTCTTTCTGTGTGAGCGCATTTCCTGTCTGATCACTGATCTCAAAGCCGGTGTAGAACTTCAACATGTCCAGGAGCTGAACACAACAACAACAAAACAATGATTCAACAGTTCAGTATCTCCACATCTAACAGACTCCGTACTCGGTGTATATTTATGCTTGTGCTTAGGCCTGCTGTCATAGTTTTTATCTTACTATTGTAAAGCATTCTTACGTTTGCAGAAAGGTGTTATTGTAATACACTTACAATAACCATAGAATGCTAAATAATGAAAGCAGTGGCAGTGGTTGAAAAGTCTTTACAATTTGGGTAAATATTTACTGATTTTTATGCATAATTGTGTTTGCCATTTAAAAACTATAAAAATCCATGTTTGCTGTGCTTGATTGATTTGACCAAGCGACTAAGTACAGAGAAACAAAAAGAGGAAGGCACAGTGCTGTACCTGGCAGAAGAGGTGACCCTCTTTCTCCCGGTCTGTGAGGTGAGACAGCTGGCAGTTGACCACCAGATGAGCGTCATCCAACACGGTGTTGAACCAGCGGCGGGTCGGGAGGAGAGCCTGGCCAAGACCAGCAAGGTTAGAAACATGTTCAAGTCACGGGGCAATGGACAAAGTGACAGATCATTTCTTCTGTATTCTGATGCACATCCGAGTGTAATGGATTATCAGAAAAGTACAAATGTGAGGCGGGGCTTATTTCCATGCATCAGCTGTTGATTGGATGTTAAGATGTGGGTGTGGCACTCAAAAGTTGAGGCAGATGAGCACAAGGGGCAGGGTTTGAGAGGAATTAACATGAATGTAATAGGGTTTTTTTTGTGTTTTTTTACGCATGTACACTGGTGGACAAAATTATTACAACATTAGTATTTTAACCAGCTAAAAAATGGTTTGAAGTCAGTTATTTCTATCGTTTGCTGAATGTTTGGAAATGTAAACTGATATTTCCTACGAACACACTACAGCAAAAGATAGAAATAACCAACTTAAAAACATTTTTTAGTTGATGAATATACTTGGCCACCACTGTATTTCATGTGCACATATAAATACCTCCACAAACATATGCATCTATTATTATAAAAAAAATTCTCTCTCTGTGTAAGAAGAAAATAAAGAAATAATAATAATAATAATAACTATATATATAATTTTTTTTTTTTTTTTTTTTTTTTTTTTACAACTGAAAAACATTACAAGGTCAAAAATGTTTAGAAAGGAAACAAATGCATGGATTAATTGTTCATAACATGCTTCAGAATTTTCATTTCATGCTGACTTTATCATATGGAGAAAAACTGAAAGCAGCTTCAGAACAAATGCTGGAATGCCAACTCACCTCCAGGTCAATCATGAACTCGATGAATCTCTCACAGTAGTGAACCTTCTCCATGGGGACGGCGCCTAGAGCAACATGAACCACAAAACACATTAAAGCGGTGTTGACATCTCATTTCACACAGACAGACAAACATGGCATTCTGGGGTGGATGCTGGATCTGCATCTGATGAGGGAAATGCAGTGAAAAGAGAGAGTGACAGTATTATGATGGTCTCATAAACAGGATGTGCTGGCCTCGTGTGCCACACCATCTCCAGCCCGAACAGGTGGATGATGGGAGGGGGGCACGTGGGCCTGTGTTAGCAGAGCGGTGAGAGGAGCCCACAGGCGAGCATCAGCTGCTCTGAAGCTGGGTCATGTCACAGGATGGTGAAAAAAAAGAGATTTTCAAAACAAAAATAAATCACTGCCTGAGGGGCGGCAGGAAGAGCGAGGCCTTATGGGTAACAGAAATCAGTCCCATCTTAACTTGTAGCACAAATGTAGGCGAGGTCTTTTAGTGTCATTGTCCAAACATCACCTTCAGCTGCTGCTTCATGTGTCTTTTTGTGGGCAAATTCTTACTGATTTTTATCAAGCAAACATAACAACTTTGATTTCACTAGCTAGGACCACGCCACAAACAAGCTATGAAACTGGGGAAGAGTAGAAAGAGGATGAAGGGGTCGAGGGAATGGGATGATGGTCAGGATGATCAGGGCATCTTGAATTGATGGCTCGGAGACTCAGGGTGGGGGTACCGTCTCTAGCATATATTTAGGCCAGACAATGAGGATAAGTTTATGTGGGATAAGGTTGGCTGAATGGATGAAAAGGGAGGGAAGGGTGGTTTTGAGGCGTGGCGCTGCTCCCGAACTTTAGTTAATATCAATTAACTCCATATTGTTAGTAGTATTTCCAGATGAACACTTACTGGACTGAAGCAGCTTGGCTTTACTTGATTCTCCATCAATCATAAACTCAAGAGCTGTTCTATCAGATGAGCGCATCAGGTCAATTCGTGGTTGTCTCTCCCTTTTCAAGAGAGGAAAAAAAAGTCCCATTCAGACTATATGTCTTCTAGGGCTGATGGCCTCAACGGTGTCTGTCATCCCATTGGGGCTGTTGCGACTGAGAGTTTCAGTGCTGGGTAGCAGCAGCGCCACCTCAACCAAATAGTGATAATGTGATTGACATTGGCTGCGAGCTCTCCGCTGCTGGAGAGAGTGTCGCTGCATGTTGGGGTTCAATGTGCGATAGCAGAACAGAGAAAGGAAATTCATTCATTACAGGTAACTCATGTCCCGGGAACAATGAATGCAGGGGCAGATCTCCTGTCAAGGGGGAATACTCTGTAACCTTGCCAGGTTCAGCCCCGGGACGAGTGCTGTGTGATCAAAAGCCAGATGTAATGCCGTGTCGTAGTGATGACGCACGTTATCACGCGACTCTTTTACCGGCTGTTTTGAAGGAAGATTAATTTTCGCGACAAAAAAATGTGCAAACTGTATGAGGCAGAGATCAGTTAGTTCCTCACTTTCCGTGCTGACGCAGAGATCGTTTGCCAGCTTCAGTGCAAGTATAACGTGCCTAACGTTTTCGACTCGTACATTACACATCACGCCCTGATGTTACGTGTCGTTACGGGATCTTTACGGGTTGTGTGTGAAAGCACGCACATATCCCGGGTCATCACTGGCAGTGTGAAAGTGCAAAATCTAGCAACCCGGGAACAATTGCCGGAACACTTTACCCGTGCATTTGCCGAAATCGCAGGGTGAAAGGGGCTCATGGGTCTTAGTCCTCCAGAAGGGCTGAGGGCACATACTACCCGAGGGTTAGCCACCTTGTGGGCATGGTTTAAGCGCATTTCAATTCAAGACATTTGTGCGTTGGCGAGCTAAGTTATGCCACAACAACAACAACAACCAAAAAAGAGGTCACATCACTGAGTTGGTTGACATGCCTGCTTCAGACAGCGTATCTGAAATACAGGAGTTGTCTTTATTCCACAGTGATTTACCGAACAAATGTTTGAAAGACTACTTTAGGTTACTCATGTAACCCCAGTTCTCTTATAGCATGAGTGAGGCTGCATAGAGAAGAGATATGCTGAGAATGAAGTAGGGACCATTATGCTGTGATTGGTCTGTCAACCGACAGACGTGGTGTAATTGGTGCCTCCAGGGTTGGTCACGCACGAGGCAATTCCCATAGTGAGATACCAAAGGAATGTTTGAAAGAGAACCGGGGTTACCCAAGTAAACTAAAGTTTGTTTAGGTAAGAAATAGCTTCACAAACAGTCTTTTCAGTTACACAGTATTATTTCAGTCTTCAAGTCATTCATATTAACAAAGAAATACTGGGATAAAAGTTTATAGTTCAGATATAAACATCGATGTCTTTGGTAACGATCAAATTAGAGAAAGTCATCTTTTGAAAGTAATTGAGACTTCAAATAACATTTGCGTCGATTGCATTGTTCTGCCAATAGATTATTTGTCATTGAATCATTCAAAAGATTTGTTCGAATACACGGAGTAAGAAAACAAGTGAAGTAAAACAGCAGTATTTATCCAAGTGAAGCATTTATGAGTCATTAATTATTTCATTCAAACCACTTTTTCATAAGTTTAATATTAAATACTGATGTATTAAATATTATATTTGAAATACAGATTACAATTCAAAATTAATTAATAGACTGCAGCCATTTTTGGACACACATTATTTCGTTTATTTCAGAATTGTGATCTCTATTTGAGACCAAAAAAAAAAGTGATTATTAATTTATCCACAATCGTGCAGCTTTAATTTGCACCAAAATTTTTATTTTTGTGCATATCTTCAAGTATGAGCTCCATATTGTCTATATTATCACTATGTCAGACTGTATAAGCCATCAAAGCCTAGTGTATTAAATATGATACTCAACAAAAAAAAAAACACATGCAAGATTAGATTTTTCTGACTTATTTCTAATATTAAGTCACACTAATCAAAATATCACACAGAAACGCTGGTGTGAATAAACAGGTTTACCTGCTGCAGGGATGGACATGAGCACCACCAGGAATTTCTTGATGAGGGAAGCGAGAAAGGTACGCTCCTTCTTAGCTCTGTGAAAACACAGTTCATGAGACTCACAGGACACAGTTTTGAGTTGTTTCAGGTTTATGGGGCGTGAGGCTGTTTCTTACTGCTCCATCTCCTGCGGCTCCATCTTCTCATAGTTCTTTTTAATCAGGTTCCAGAACTTCTGCAGTTTTGGGACCTTCTTCAGTTCCTGCTGCAGCCTTGTCTGAATAACCACAAAATCCGGAGTCACTTTCAAAAATCTCAAATCATCAAGTAGCCATGCATGAAATATATAGTATGTAATATTATGTAATAGTGCATGAAAAATTTATATATAATATAGAGTATAATATTGAGTTTTTGTACTGTAACACATGCATTTTGTAAAATATAGCTGATGTAATGGACAGCAGGATATAATGCTCATATAGGACATGAAATATGTGCAACGCAGTAATATTCACCGGCAGCAGACACATCCACATGGGCAGAGAGACCAGCTTCTGCACCTGCTCACGGATCAAGTCCACTTCCTGTAGTGACAAAAAAAAGAGAAAAATATCTTCTGTTAGTTCTGCTTTAACAGGGATGAAGCTGAACCTCATATCACATTAGTTCAAACGAATACAGAGCTTTTAAAGACATTTCTTTTTTTTCAGTTTGTGTTGCTGATAACTGGATGCAATCTCTATATAGTTCAAATCAAACACTGTAGTATCATCAATGTCCATGTGCTCCTGCCACTTACTAATGCTACTTGTCTTCTGTATGTGGAGAAAACAAACAAAAAAATGCACTTACCATTTATTTCCAAATACAATGAAATTCTCAGACAGAAAAAACGAGTGAAAATGATTCGCTACAGGTGTAATTTTCTGCACTGGATCCTCTCACAGCATCTGTACTTGCACTATAGAAAGCATTCATCAGCTCATGACTTGTTCAGTCTGTTTGAATATTGCAGAGTTCAGTCATGACGGATGCTCTCTGACCACAACATGATTGCACCATCCCTAACAATTAATTAGGGACATTATAGGCCTATGATGGTCATTTCTATTGATACTCAAACAGAAAACCTTCCTCCACGGTGCATGCATAAGCAGAAATACACATGATTAGCATACAAACACTAGACAATCTCATCAACAATGCAAATGCACCATCTGCTTTAGAATGGGGAGACAACATGACTTAAATTAGCAGCAACCCAAAAATAGACGAAAACGTCTTTGAATTTAAGTTGTCATTATACATGTGAACTGCTATTTGGTTTCATTTCTAAAGTGTTTTGCACTTGTGTCTTGAGTGCGGTTAGAAAAAAAAACAAACATATTTCAGTGTGTTTGCTCTGTGCAAGGCAACAGTGCCACCAAGAGATGCGCCCAGAAAACAACAGCTCATTAGCAATTGTAGCCAAAATCAACAAATGCAAACACAGGAGGTTATTAACAACTGCTAATGATTGGTAACTAACCAGACTGTTGAAGCAGTGATCGAGGAAGAGCAGAAGCACGGTTTGCTCCTTCAGCGGCAGGCCAAGCTGCTCACCGGACAGACACGACTCCATCACACACTTGAAGAAGTGAGGGAAGTGTGTGGGCGCACGCTTAAAAACCTGAAGAGACAGAAATTTTGATCAAACTGTTACTGTGGATCTGAAATCGGTTCTGATTTTGTCATTAACTATGGTCAAAAACGTGTGGTGAAGTCATGCACCGAAACTACATTTTTACCAAAACACCAAATCCGAAAGCAGTTTTCATTTAGCCCAAATACAAAACTGAAAAGAAAATCTCAGTAATTAAATCTGAATTTGTATTTTTAATACAGTGTGTCAAAATGTGTGCACATCAGTAGTGAATGTGTTGTAATCAATGTCATTTATGTACAGAAGTGTAACTTATTTGACATAGCATTGCATCTGAAGTCAGTGTTTCACATTCATCCATGGTTTAACACAAACCTCCCACGCTGGAACATTTTCTCTAAACTTCTCATTGACGATACAGCAGATGGACATCAGGTAGCCGTTACTGGAGGCTTTAGGCGTGTAGTTGGGCCACAGGTAGTTCTCCAGATACTGGCTGTAAAACCAACAGAGCATCAGCAAACCAGCAGTCCTACTGATCCACTACACAACCAAACCTGAGCGGAAACCACCAACCTGAACTCCAACAGCATAATCTTTCTGATGGCAAA
This sequence comes from Carassius carassius, assembly GCF_963082965.1. Lineage (NCBI taxonomy): Eukaryota > Metazoa > Chordata > Actinopteri > Cypriniformes > Cyprinidae > Carassius > Carassius carassius. The sequence continues at coordinate 28,570,186 of NC_081786.1, read as the reverse complement.
TCTAAAAACAACAAACAGCCAAAGTCAACCTGCATCAAAGTTGTCATTTTTTTCCTTTTAAAACAGTTTCATATAATACACAAGACAACAACAGCTCTGCTTTCACTCATTTCTGCAACAAGCTCATAGTGGAAAGTCTGACAGACTTTAAAAATAACAACGATCACAGTATTTATAATAATAATGCAAGAACTAAACATAAAAAGTCTTACTTTGATTTAAGAATCTCATTCTGATAAATGTCTTCAATGACCTGCAAACAGAAAATATTCAATGGTTATAAGCCACATCCTGAATTAAGCTAGTTGGTCAATCACTGAACAGAAAATGCATTTCTGGACATACACAACAATACATGAGCAGAAGACAACAAACCTTCCGGATCTGTATTTCGAGTAATATCTCTCTCTATATATATATATATTCTGTAAAGTCAAGTCCTGCAGACTGAGGCTAAAGGAGGATTAAAGGTCAAAGCCTCACCTGAGGATCGAATGGTAGTTTGTTCTTGACATGAGGAGCCCAGTATTTGTTTGAAAGCTGAAGAGAGAGAAACACAAAGAGGAGTAAAGTAAGTGAAGCACGTCTGGTGCTGATCTGAGCAGCTGATATGAGTTGATAAAGTCCTCCTAACTCACCTGAGTCACATACTCCGCGTTGATCTGAGACACCGGAGGCGCAGAGGTCTTCATCACCCTCGAGTCCTTCTGCATCTTTCACACGTTTGGTGATAAACCAGCAAACTGAACAAATATAATAAAAATCCCGTGCCTTACTGATCGCTACAGGCTTCTGTTTATCTACTCGATGTCTGAAAGTTTCATTCACATCTTTCAGCATTCACTGCTGAAAACCAGAAGAGATCAAATATACGCTGCGGTGTGAACTCAATCAATTCAAGCTTTGTTTATAACGGAAACGTCATGAAAACGTTACGTAGCTTTAGCGGTATGCTAACATGTGCAACTGAAAGTGGCGGCTGATGACAACTTCCGCTTTCTTCTTCTTCTTTGGGTTTACACGACCGCTTGCGTCCTTAACCTCGCATTACTGCCATCTTCTGGTTCTTGTTATTTCCCACATAGTTGTCATGAATCCCGTTTTAGTCAGAAAGCAAATCAAATATTTCGTTCCTTGCTTCTCATAGACTGCAGTCCATTATACTCTTTACTCCACGTCCTATTTTTCCATGTCATCTATCATATCCATCCTCTGTAATTCATATTTTGTACAATTAATAAGCACATATTCTACAGTCTCTCAGGTATTTGGCACTGGTCACAAAACACAGCTGGATGTTTTCCCATAATACGAAGAGTGCTTTTTAATTTACTATGCCCTATTCTTAAACTGGTCATAATTCCCTCCTGTTTCCTCTCTTATTTTCCACACTGCTACCTCTTTTTTTAATCAAGTATAAATGTCTTCCTTTTAGTTTTTCATCCCAGCTTTGGTGCCATTGTGTAATATTTTTCCCCACACTATACTCTTTCCTTCTGATGTTGAAAGACTGATGACTGCTTCTCTCTTTTTGCAGTGCTTTCTTATCTATTTTGAAGCCGTTGGATGCTTGAATCTGATTGGTTGACGAATGTTCTGAGGTGTGCAATTATTTTAACAATTCAACGGCCCGGAGTCAGTTATTCCTTGCATATTCAATCCATTCTAATGCCATCAAAATGTCAAACAGCTCAACATCATAAACACTTAAGTGATCTGAAGTTTATCGGGCGCCGTTTGTAAAGCTGCTCATGCTGAAAATAACAGCAACATTTTGTCACATTTAGCTTCAAACAATGTTTAAAAAACTGGTATGAATTTTTTGACGGTCACTTTTTAGCACATTTACAACAATATTTGTCAACTTAGAGATATTTTAAATAGTTAAATATAAATATTAAATGTTAAACCTAAATGTTGAATGTTAAATCTAAATGCTAAATCTAAATATTAAATCTAAATCTAAATGTTAAATCTAAATATAAATATAAAATCTAAATGTTAAATATAAATATAAATGTTAAATATAAATGTTAAATATAAATGTTAAATATAAATATAAATATAAATGTTAAATCTAAATCTTAAATCTAAATATAAATATAAAATCTAAATCTTAAATCTAAATCTAAATCTAAATCTAAATATAAATGTTAAATCTAAATCTTAAATCTAAATATAAATGTTAAATCTAAATATTAAATCTACATCTAAATGTTAAATCTAAATATTAAATCTACATCTAAATGTTAAATCTAAATGTTAAATCTAAATCTAAATCTAAATGTTGAATCTAAATGTTAAATCTAAATCTAAATCTAAATGTTGAATCTAAATGTTTCGGTTGAAACTAAATATTTAGCTAATATGCAAATTCAAAATGCCGGAAGTGCCAAAATAAAAGCTCGATGAGGTCAGTGTGTGTTTATAGCATTGTGTTAAATAAGGAAAGAATAAAAATCATCTTATCCGAGGAAATTGACTTCTGCGTTTTACACAAGACATCATCGTTTCACAAAATATACGGATAGATATAGTTAGCTGAATGGATGCATACCTGTTTATTAGAATGAAAGCATCTCTCTGTAGTTTCAGCTTGTCACGAAGCTCTCTCTATCTTGGAAATGCAACTCCAATATTTACCCGTGTCTCGTTTCTTCTTCGTCCCAAAACCTTCTCAGGTCATTTATTTCACCCGTACGTTTGCGCTTCACAGAAAGTGCAGGCAAAGCATAATCATGATCCATAACTAAGTTATTGATTGAGGTATAAATACGAATATAAACAATATAAATATAAAATATAATAGTCTCGATCAAGGCTAGCTACTACTTTTTCTTCTTCGTCTCGTCTTTGCTTCTGTTCACCTTTGTATTTTAGCGGTTCCGCAGGAAGTTAGATAAACTAGAGGGGTCAAAGTTTATATGACGCCATAGACGGGCGACAAAACGGAAATAAAGAAACGTGCTGTGTCTTCTAATTAAACTATAATTTTCTCCGGATTTTAAAGTTCGTGGAAACTTTCGGGATAATGCAAGTACACAACAAAAAATATATATAACATAGATATAGTGATATCTGCTATTTTTAAAGCAGAAAAATTACATATTGCGCCTTTAAAGAACAAAGGGAACAGAGAAAATGACTCGCTGCTCTTGACTAAATAACTTTTGTAGCTTTAATAAGGATTAACTATTTAATTTATAGTTTATGCAGTGCAGACTGCATATAACTTTGATAACTTTATTAAATTTCTGTATATTTCCTAACTGTTAAGACAGGAAGGGCAGGAGTAAACATGACATTTATTATGGGTTTATGTTAGCATTGTTTTAAGTTTACTTAAATTAAAAACTGTTATATTTTTGAAGCCTAATAATAAATGTAAAAAAAAAATAAAAAAAAAATCAGTAGCTGTATTAATATCAGTAATACTGGCCTTCATTCATAAAAAGATGTCATTTAAACAAGTATTTAAATTTTACTGTGAAATTATTACATTAAAAATATATAAAAAACGTACAAAAACATTTCTTTTTTTATTGCGATTAATTGCGATTAATCACAGAAAAAAAATGTGTGATTAATCTAGTTAAAGTTTGTAATCGATTGACAGCACTAATATATATATATATATATATATATATATATATAATTTTTATTATTATTATTCATTATTATTTATGAATTTAAAATGCACCATGTGTGAGACTATTGTGTGTAGTAAATTGTGTCTAGGGGAGGGAGAGGGGTATATCTGTCCAATCAAATAGCCTATAGTATAGTTTATATATAATGTCTGTAAAACAACCGCTTTCGCCTGGCACCGCAGCGCGAGCCTACACTGACTGCGCGCGCACCTCCCAAAACACTAAACAAACGAGACATTTAAACTTGACGCAACTGTTTTAGACTGAAAACCAGACCATACAACTGATTTAGACGCGGGTGCCGGTGTGATGGGATGTACTGCTCTGGCATGATTGTTTTAGGCCTGTAATTGATTGATTATTGAGGTAATAGGGGTGGTACGGTTCGCTGAAAAACCCGCATGCGCATTCTGGCTTCCCAGGCATTACAAAAACATGAGAGGAAAAAAACCCCTGGACAAACCATTCACTCTTGTTCGATGCGAATGCTGTATATGAGCAGTAATTTATTCCGTCATCATATGGGTGCTGATATCTGTGTTTAAACTAAACTCGTAAGCTTTGTCAGTTTAAACATTTAAGAGCCAGAGGACGCGAGTTCGCGCGCGCAGTGAGAAGATTTGTGCGTGCGCTCATCCGAAGCACGCAAACCCGCGCATCAGCACGCGCGAAAATATAAGCTCTCTCTGAAGTATTGTGTTTAAATGGACAAATTCACACAAAAATCATGTCAAAATGCCTGTTTTGGTAAGTATCCTACAGCAGACATAGCCAGCTGAACGTAGGCCACTGTATCAGTGCATTCTCTTAAAGTGACAGTCTTTATATTAATCGAACAGCAACAACAAATAAATCACTCACAGCTCCCAATTAAAAAGCCTTTGTAACTTTAATAAAGAACAATCTTTAATTTATACAGTCAACTATGCGATGCTGTTTTACATTTGATTATATAATATTTATATTATTCAATTTCTGTAGCTAAAAATGTAGGTCTGTAATTTGTGTGAAAATATTTTTGAAGAATTGAAGGATGACTGTTGTCATAATATTTTGTATGCTAGTGGCAATTACCTGGGTTTTTCATTTTGAAGTGTTTAAAATATATGTTAAAAGGGAAAGTGAAACAGTACATTATTGGCTTAGGCCTGTAATTGACTGATTATTGTGTTTATATACGAGTAATACGCCTGTGGAAATACTTAATGTTATATAACTGTTGAAAATGTTGAATTATAGTTGGCAGTTTGTATAGTTATATACTATTTGTATAGTTAAATAATTTGCTAGTGACTAACAGGCAACAAGAATGTCTTGTTAATGTGTGATCTCCATGTTAGTCATGAGTCAAACCAACCCCCCCAAAAACTCTTTCCAGATTATTCCTATACAGTTTCAGTTTAATATCTTTATTTTTATTTCCAGAGAAAAACATCACTTTTGAATTTTCAGCTGAAAACTTAAAACCCCATTCCATTCCCTACTTTTCAACCTGATGTATTCCTTCCTGTGTTTTCTTAACTACATATTTTACAATTTTCCCACGTTTCCGAAGTGTCCTATCGTCTGCTAACAATGATCTGGTCATGTCATTCAATACATTATTAAATATATAATTTTTCATAACTGAAAAAAATTTAGGACTTACAACACTCCCTTGTGGGGTTACACCATATGCTTATTTGAAATATCTGCTCCCATTTTAACTTGAATTGATCTTCCTTTTAAGAAATCTAAAATCCAATTAAAAACTTTACCTCTTACTCCCATTTTGTGTAGTTTAATCATTAACCCCTCTCTCCATAACATATAATTTGCCTTCTCAACTACATCTAAAATACTACCATAGATTCTTTCTTTATTTAAGCTTTTCTTACATCGTCCTCTAAACACAACACTGGATCCATTGTGACCCTTCCTCTCCTAAAGCCACTTTGACATTCCGTTATCAAAACCTTTTATTTCCTAAAAATACATTAATCTCTTATTTACCATTCTTTTCATCAATTTGCAAGTATGCAATGTTAATGCTATAGTTTGATGGCTTTTTCTTCCTCTTTTAATAACGTTTTATGGCGGATGGCAAACCAAATTCTGGTGCATTTACCTCCACCAACTGGACTGGAGTGTGAAATAATAAGCTAATAAGCAACTATTATATACACATTTATATATTTGTATATATATATATATTTATATATACATATATACATTTTATTAAAACATGCTCTATTGCTTCCGATTTCTGAGTGCCCTTTCAAAATAAAAGCTGGAAGACTTTCTTTGCAGAAGAAGAGAGATACATTTTTGGACAAAGGTCAGTGGTTCGCAACCTTTTTGATTTAGAGGCCTCCGCTGTTTTCAAAACTTACTCATAATTTTTACCCGATAATCTATGGAGCTTGGCAATGGATAAATGTATAATATTGATAAAAATTAACATACCATTTTAAGATCTTATTCATTTACACAACTTATATATATATATATATGGATCATACTTTTCAAATTAAGGCTTCCTGATATATTCTGTTTTTATTTAACTCATTTATTTTTAGACTGTGGGCCAGTTCTCGTTGTTGATCACTCTTTTTCAACATGACAGTTACTATATACATTCTCCCAAGGTAACATTTTGGTATTTATGTCTGTGCTTGAAGTTTGGTGAGTTTCAGCTCTTTCATGGATGTTGGCTTTGTGAAGTTCTCTGTGGTTGATGTGTGTGGAAACAGGATCTTCAAGGTGAATATTGAAACTAGCTGTCACTTTGCTGCAGTAGTTCTGTGGTGTTTGGACACAGTTCTTCTTAATAGTCAATAGAATAGTCCATATCACAAACTAGAGATAACTGGCAATGAAAAGATAAACAAAAGAAAATAACAACATTCTTTGTTTGTTTTTGTAACTGTAGTCTACACAAATTAACACTTATAATAATGGGCATTCGCATTATATTGTCCAACCCATGTGCACGGCATGCAGCGTTCAATTCTGATTCTGAACATAAGTGATGCTTTCCTCCATTGTACAGCCTGTGACCCAGAAACTGATCATGAGAAATCAGTTCTCTAAATGCACTGTGAGAAGGAACAAGAGGTGAGAAGGAACACTTTCCTTCTGTATCCAGCATGGCAGAATCATAATGCTAGGTGACTTTAACATACATGTTGATTCTGATCATGTTGATACTGGAAAATAATTTTTATCTGTTTTAGATTATTTTGATGTATCACAGCATATTGATTTCCCCACACATTCACATACTCTTAATTTGCTTTGCACTGCTGGTATTGACAATGTTGGGTCTCAGAATTGGGCATCTCTGACCATAAACCTATAGTCTTTGTTTTTTCCTCTCGTCGTGGTAAAACCAAAAACGAAAACTACTATAGCTTACTGTAACCTGAAATCTGTAACCACTGACAATTTTTCTGTTGCTATTGCTGCCTCCCTTCTCTCATCCGCACTCAAACTCCTGAGCCCTGATAAGATACTCTCAACCTGAATCTATTTGTAATGTTTTGGATGACCTTGCTACACTAAAAAAATAGGACTGTCCTTTCTGCTCACTCCTCTACTTGGTTCACCACTGAACTTAATGAAAGCTGAATGTCATCTTGAATGACTGAATGATATAAAATCATCCCTTGTAGAGCATGCTATTGCTGTCTCAGATTCAGTAGTGAAATATAAAGAAGCACTTAACACTGCACACTCTACCTTTCTCTGTGTCTATTAGGTTACCCACTCAACCCTCTTTCTTAACCACAAATATATCTGCGGTCGAACAACTGATTATCAAATCTAACTCTGCCTCCAGCACACTTGATCCTATTCCAACATACTTTCTCAAAAACCTTTTGCCTGCACTCATTCAACCTATTACTTCTATTATAAACAGATCCATTGCCACTAATTATGTTCCACAAGACCTAAAATTAGCTGACATCACCCCAATCCTTAAGAAACCTGGTCTTGATAACACATATCTGAATAATTTTAGACGAATATCAAACATCCTATTTGTTGCTAAATACTTTAGAAGGTAATTGCAGCACAACTGCAGACTCATTTAGAGAAACATAATCTTTATGAACAGTTTCAATCTGGTTTCCGTCCCTCTTACAGCACTTTTAAAAGTGGTTAATGATCTCCTTCTGGTTTCTGATTCAGGTACCCACAGTATCCTGGTTCTCCTTGATCTGAGTTTTGAATGGTTTAGCACCTCAGTATTTGAATGAGCTCCTTTTACATTATAATCCTCTACGTCCGCTACGTTCTCAAAACTCAGGCAATTTGATAATACCTAGAATATCAAAATCAACTGCAGGCGGCAGATCCTTTTCCTATTTGGCGCCTAAACTCTGGAATAACCTACCTAACATTGTTCGGGAGGCAGACACACTCTTGCAGTTTAAATCTAGATTAAAGACCCATCTCTTTAACCTGGCTTACTTATAACATACTAATATGCTTTTAATATCCAAATCCGTTAAAGGATTTTTAGGCTGCATTAATTAGGTAAACCGGAACCGGGAAAACCTCCCATAACACCCTATGTGCTTGCTACATCATTAGAAGAATGGCATCTACGCTAATATTTGTCTGTTTCTCTCTTGTTCCGAGGTCACCGTGGCCACCAGATCCAGTCTGTGTCCAGATCAGAGGGTCACTGCAGTCACCCGGATCCAGTACGTATCCAGACCAGATGGTGGATCAGCACCTAGAAAGGACCTCTACTGCCCTGAAAGACAGCGGAGACCAGGACAACTAGAGCCCCAGATACAGATTCCCTGTAAAGACCTTGTCTCAGAGGACCACCAGGACAAGACCACAGGAAATGGATGATTCTTCTGCACAATCTGACTTTGCTGCAGCCTGGAATTGAACTACTGGTTTCGTCTGGTCAGAGGAGAACTGGCCCCCCAACTGAGCCTGGTTTCTCCCAAAATTTTTTCTCCATTCTGTCACCGATGGAGTTTCAGTTCCTTGCCGCTGTCGCCTCTGGCTTGCTTAGTTGGGGTCACTTCATCTACAGCGATATCGTTGACTTGATTGCAAATAAATGCACAGACACTGTTTAACTGAACAGAAATGACATCACTGAATTCAATGATGAACTGCCTTTAACTATCATTTTGCATTATTGACACGCTGTTTTCCTAATGAATGTTGTTCAGTTGCTTTGACGCAATGTATTTTGTTTAAAGCGCTATATAAATAAAGGTGACTTGACAAAACTAAAATTCTGCTGGTTGGCCCGAAATCGCAGAGCTCCTCCCAGCATGATGTTTTCAAAGAAATTATGGTGTCCAGATTAGGCCCTCAACAAATGTGTGAAGTTTGGGAGTGTTGTTTGACTCTGCGTTATGCTTTAATTCACATATTGGTCAGACTGCTAAATCATGCTTTTACCAATTGTGAAATATTGTTCGTATACGTCCCTAATTAATTTTTTTTAGATGCTGAAACTATTATACATAGCTTTATAACCTCTAGATTGGATTACTGTAACTCCTCTTATAGTGGCTTACCCGCCAATGTTTTATGACTGTTGGGCCAACATATTTCTGCACCTGTTGATACAAATAAATGTTTTCAAACATCTGCAAAAACATTCAGGCTATTTTTTAAATAGGCTTAATAAATAAGTAAAATAATAATAATAATAATAAAATGTGCTCGCCTTTCTCTTTTGAGGTGTAAATGTTTTTTTTTCATATGCAACACCCATCAATCTTAATACCAATTGTAGGCCTACTATATCAGACGAGGGAGTGCTGAATGATTGCTGAGGGAAGGCCTAAATGATATAGAAAAGTGGTTAGGGGAATGTTCTGAAAATGTATACTGGGGAGGTTAGAGGAACATTCTCCAAACAAACAGGCAACGTTCTATTTACGTAAAGAAAAAGTTCCAGGCTAACCAACAGAGAACATTAGGATGTCTGTTCTTGGAACCAAAAATTAACTATTTACTCAGTCATGTACAAATAGCACCAAAAGAATGTTCCCAGACTGTTGTTTTTAAAATGTTTTCTGTCACCGTTACAAGAACCTCATTTGTATAAATAACAAAAAAAGTGAAAATGTTTTTCTTACACCATTTTTAAATCAACAGTTAATAAAATTATGAACATCCTATAAAAATATCTTTAAGAATGTTGTCAAAACTTACAAAAAAAATGTAAAGGGGTCATATGGAATTGCTGGAAGTGTGGTTTTTATTATTTTCCACATAATGTACATTATTGCTGCTCCTCTATGCCCCGTGTTTCTGAAATGCGTCAATTTTTACAAAGCTCATCGTTCTGAAAAGCTAGGTGTGCTCTGATTGGACAGATATCCAGTGCTTTGTGATTGGCAGAATACCTCAAGCATGTGATTGAAATTCTTTGCATCTTAACATACTGTGATGCCGTCTCCTGGCACAAGACAAAAACAATGAAACCCATTATAAACGAGGCATTTATTGCATCTAGTGGGGAAATAATTACTGGTTATAAAGAGTTATGCTGTGTTTTTACGCATTGCGTTGCCTCACGCAATGTAAACATAAAACCATGTCTGCATTTGTAATCGGAGAAACGACAAACAAGCGCTACTCTACACTGCTCAAAACTCATGTTTGAATCATCAGTGGCAAATTCTTTTGATATGAAAACGTACTTACAGGCTGTGAGTCAGAAGCGCCAGACTGTCCTTGCAATGCTGGAACTACCCCGATTTATAGAAACAGCCTTCGACCGTGTGGAGTGGCCTTATTTATTTTATACTTTGCAAAGGTTTGGCCTCTGTGATAATTTCATAAGATGGGTGCGTTTACTATATTCTGCTCCACTCGCAGCTGTTGTCACTAACGGTCATAGGTCTGACAACTTTCCTTTGCTCCGGGGCACTAGACAGGGCTGCCCCCTCTCCCCATTGCTCTTTGCTATAGCAATAGAGCCATTGGCACAGGCGGTTAGGGAGGGGTCAGCTGTGTCCGGTGTCTCGGGCAGTCTTAAACAGCACAAGATCTCCCTTTACGCGGATATTTTGCTCTTTTTATCGGACATTGAGTTGTCGGTGCCTGCTTTAGTAGACATTGTTAATTCTTTTGGGACGTTTTCAGGGTATAAAACAGAGGCGGACAGAGTACACAGTTTCATTACTTGAGTAAAAGTACAGATACCCCTTGCAAAATTTTACTCAAGTACAAGTAAAAGTACTACAGTCAGATGTGTACTTAAGTAAAAGTACTTAAGTACTTGTTTTTAAAAGTACTTGAGTATCAAGAGTACAAGAGTAAATTTTTTAAATATTGCATTACTACTGCCACAGTGCTTACATTTATGTACAGAAACATCCTACATGGAGTTATGAAAAATTGTAATGTTAATACCTTGGAGAATGTAAAAGGAATTGAAAGTAAAATCAAGTCATTTTCATCTTTTTACTATGTTTCTTTAACATTTCTCACTTGCCCACAAGGCAATAGCACAATGACAATGCTCTGACAAACCTCTGCTAGAGTTTTAATGGATTTTTTGCACCCACATTTGAACCTGACTGTGTTAAACACACCGCATCCTCAAGAACATCAAAGAAAATGCTCAGCTTACATTAATGTGTTATATCAGAAAAGAAAATTCAGCTAACAATTGTGTGTACATGTGAGTTTCTCTGTTTTTTCATCAATTAAATCAATAAACCTAAACCAGCAAAGAAGGCAATATAGCGATGTTCTGACACACCTCTGAACCTGACCGTGTTATACACGAAGCATAGCAGAAAAAATAATAATGATTAAAGAAAATCAGCTGTGTTTAGGTCAGCGTACAAAGAAGGAAACATAAAATTCAGCTCATTTGAGTGACAGTATTAAGCACCTTCCTCTCACACTGACATACAGCCAAAGGCAGGAGAAAATACTTTCAGCTGAATAACACCATTCTCACACACACAGTCTATGTGTGTACAACTCTGTGTACTGTACTTCAATTCAATCAAATGTCATGAAGTCTTTGGCGGAAAGCTGAAGGTGATTGCTGATATGCTTTCCCAAGCAGAGGTGCCTGCAAAATCCAATCACGTTTGAGAGGGTTTCCGAGATTTTTCTTTTTTCCTTTTTTTTTCGCCGCACAAATTTTTTAGCGGATAGGCGTTTTCGTCCACACGGATCTGGCATTTTGGAAGAGTGAAACCAATGTTTTTTGAAACCGGGTCCCAGAGTGGATAAATTTGAAAACGCCACCTTTGCGTTTTCGTCTGGACGCTCTTCAATCCCTGAAAATATGACGTCATCAGCCCACGTCTCGCCCCCAGTCAGACACCGACATGTCACGTAACAGCAACAAAAACATGAACAAACACTGAACGATTGTATTTTTTATTGACTAATATTAACAGGGATTAATAAATGTATTGTTCCATGTTCGTTTGTGTACCACGGGCAAGGTTTATGAGCAAGTCCATGTCTTCTTCTCCTTTTTAAGCGTATCTCTGTATCAGAATTACAGCGCCACATGCTGGTCTGGCATGTATACTACATCGTTTTGCGGTTTCGTGTGGACGCGGATATTTCTTTAGACGAGGGAAAAAAAGATCGGATTGGGGTAAGCACCGTCTCCGTGTGGACGGGGCCGAAGAAGTAACGGGTACTTACGGTTATGGATAGAAATGTAGCGGAGTAAAGAGTACAATATTTGCCTCTCAAATGTACTTGAGTAAAGTCATGAGTACTCCCCAAAAATGATACTCGAGTAAAGTACAGATCCCTCAAAATTGTACTTAAGTACTGTAGTCAAGTAAATGTACTCCGTTACTGTCCGGCTCTGGTATAAAATAAATTTCTCCAAATCTGTTGCTATGCATTTGAGACACTCAAGCACTCAGATAGTTAATATGGCTTCCTTTCCATTCAAAGTGTCGGACTCTGGTTTTACGTATTCAGGAATCCAAATTACTCCTATCATTAGTCAATTGGCCAAAGTGATTTTTCTCCCATTACTTGATAAAATGCGCAACGATTTAGTTAGATGGTCTGATCTCCCCATTTCCTGGCTTGGACGTATTGCTTAAGATGAATATAATGCCCAGGCTTCTCTACCCATTACAGATGATACCAATTCTGTTGCTGATTAAAAGGGTAAAGGAATTAACTGGTTGGCTTAGTTCCTTCATATGGAGTAAACGAAAACCAAGATTAAAATTTTCAAATTTGCAACTCTCTAGATCTAAAGGGGGCTTAAATCTGCCAAACATTAGAAAATGTCAATTGGCCTGCCAGCTCAGATTCATTGCCAAATGGTTCAGGGAGGATTCTAAGTCTACTTGGGTGGATTTAGAGGCCTTACAGGTATCATGTCCTTTACAAAATCTGCTATTTGTTAAAAGTTTCAAGGTAATTAAGGCCCTATGTGATAACACAATTGTGCTTATTACGTGGAAGGCCTGGTCCATTATATGTAGGATTGAGGGCAGGGCTAGCATGTCTTCTCCGCTGACTCCCATTTACAATAATCCAGAGTTTATGCCTAGTCTTTCAGATTCTGGTTTTAAGGTTTGGCAGGCTCATGGGTTATGTAGGCTTGGTGATTTGTTCAACGAAGGTTCTCTATTATCTTTTGAAGATTTAGTTATAAAATACAAGCTGCCCAGATCCAGTTTTTTTTTATTTCTCCAAATCAGGGATTATATATTTAAAAATACTGCCCTTGTCACTAACCACTCTGTGTCGGCTGTTGAGAAGATACTCTTGAATCCCCCACATAGGAGAAAGCAGATATCTTGCTTTTATAACAACCTTTGCTTATATAAAGTGGCAAACATGCAAGACCTTAGAAGAATATGGGAGGGTGAGTTGCAATAGACGATAACAGAGGAGGATGGGAGCGGGTTTGGACTCAGGCAAATAAAATCTCTGTTTGGAACAGGGCTAGAGCTATTCAGTTTAGGATTGTGCATAGAATGCATATCACACCACTCCTTAGAAGTAAATTTGACCCAAGCAATACTCCATTGTGTCTTAAATGCAAGGTGGAAGTGGGGGACCATTTGCATTGTTTTTGGGACTGTTCTGTAATTACAATTTATTGGTCAAAAGTGGTTAAATATATGAGTCAAATGTTTGGATTAGTGTTACAGCTGGACCCATTGTTTCTGATTTTAGGTCTTCCAAATAGACATTTACCAAATAGATTCACTAAACGTCTATTTGACATCCTAGCCTTTGTTGCTAGGAAAAATATATTGTTATCCTGGATAAGTGAAAACCCCCCCTCTTTAAAAGGATGGCATAAGATTATTAGAGAACTGATTCCATTAGAATATTTAACTTGATAAATATCATTCTTTTTTATCATTATTATTATTTGTACTGTAATTGCCGGGCTTTGTTGTTGTTGTTGTTGTTTTTTTTCTGTTCAGGGGCCCGTTCTTCGCACATCGCTTATTACATCCGAGATCAAATGACACATCCAAGATGATATCATCGTGCTGATCATGATCCGGCTAATTGGGTTATTCGAACACACCTGGGTAGGGTTGCACCAGCCATTCGTAAGTTCTTACTTAAACTGGAACGTAAAGTCCAAACTAGAGGCTTAGTAACTACTAGCTAGTTTATAACTAACTCTGTACTTTATTCGGTTGCACCATTTATTCTTAAGGCAGAACGTAGCTAGTAGGTCGTAAGCTCTCCGTAAAGTAATGCGTTGTCGCATAGAATGATGTCTATTTTTCTTAACCCAATCACAAGCCTTCTAATAGGTAAATAGGAAATAGTCTGAACAGCGCGTAATTTGAAACTCATTCTTGACTGGCCTAAACTGAAAGTTAAAAAAGACATTAAAGCACACATTATAGAACTCAAAACATTACACTTTTAATTGAAAATATCTATCCCACACATGGAGGAGAAAAGAAACAGGAAGAAAAATTTCAGTCATGAAGAAATTCTTATTTTAATTGATGGATACAAAGAAAACAAAACAGTCCTTGAAAGCAAATTAAACTCATCTGTCACAGCGCCGTTTCTGTCTGTCTCGTGCTGAATATCAGACGCTATCATGTCCGTTATCCGCATTATGCCCTCTCTTTTAAAGCGCAAACGAGCATATATGTCGACATCATCATAAATATCCAACAGAGGATGTCTGTCTCGTAAAACTCGTTGACGAACTTGCGGCTCTTCATGATCAAATACGAGCTCATCAATGTGATCTAATCTGGCTGACATCTTATTCCGACCGTTATTCATGGACAGAGGCTTCCGTAAATATTTAGTTACAACATATAGTTACGTTTAAACTAAATTTAATGGTCCAACGCAAAAATATTTAGTAGTCCGTAAGTCGTAACTTTGTGTCCATTTACGTCAAAACTAGGCTAAGTTATAACTTACGCACAGCTGGTGCAACCGGCCCCTGTTGTGTATGATTAGTATCGCTGGATTGAGTTATCTGAGATAATTGCGCATTCATGTGTTGGCTTAAAAGGGGATATGTATCTACTCGAAACCATGATCAGCAGTGCAGCGATTGGCTGGTGGCAAGACAGCAATGTAATGACGTCATATAATTTAAAATGACACCCGACGAAAAACTTGACAAATTTCTGGACTTTTATAAGGAAACAGCCAAGCAAACAAAACTACATAAATGTTATAATAGATACATGAAACAGATAATAGATACATGTTTTTATTTTATTAGAATTTTTTTCATGATTCCCAGTTATTTATATTCGCAATTTATAATAGTTGTACAGTCTTTACATTTTTATTTCAATGTAGAAATTATCTATTCATTTCATTTTATATTTGGACAGATTTGTTACGTGACAGCATTAATGAAAGTTTCTTAAGGGTCAATATCATGTTATCTGCATCTCCTGCACTCCATCAAGCCACTCTTATAATAGCAGTCATCACTCAAAATAATGCACGACTCTATTATCTGTATAGCATGTGTGTAAGACTCTAATAAAATTATGAAGTAATACTTTTATGACAAATAAATATTTCAGTGAGTAAAACTGGCTTTCTATAGTAGGCTGTTATGGACTACACAGCATTTTTATATTATTTTTAAATAATTTTTTAAATGATTATTATTTTAAATTATTGTCCCTGGATCAGTACTATACTCTTGTAATAAAGTAGCGGTGGTAGCAGACATATTTTGAGTATCAGTTCTGGTTGAAAAGAAGCGATCTAACCTGTTTACATGAAATAAGCTGCTCCCGAGCAGGTTTAAGCTTACGGACCTGTTGCTATGACAGCAGCTCCGGGATGAGCTTCGAAGAACCAAACGATCCAAGATCACGCCAAATCGTCAACATTCAAATCCAGCTAACTGAGTTAGCGACGTACGAAGAACGGGCCTCAGGTAGTTAATGGTTGTAATGTTGACAAAAAGATAAAAAAAATAAAAAAAGACAGCCTTTGTGTATAGATGGAATTGAAGGCTACTCTCCCAGGATCAGAAAACAGTCCTCATTAAAACGCGAAGCACACATCTGAATATTTGGGTTGAACTTCTTTCTTTGTGTAAACATTTGGGCAGCTTTATGCAAATCTTCCCACACAGTGACGTAGACATGTGAGGGCGTTTTAGAACGAGCCATTTTAGGGGAGCGTGGATTAGTCTTAACTTTGATAAAGAATATCTCTTTGGGTTTGAGACTTTAGTCTTTGCAACTTTAGTGATCTTATCTATTCACAAACAGCTTGTTATACTCCAAAGAGAAAGGACAACTTGAAATTGCATCATATGACCCCTTTAATGAAAGTCGTGGGGACATTCCCTGTTAGCTGAGGAAGACCTTCCTGCTTTTTTGCATCTGAAAAACATGAAGCATCACATATTTCAACAGAACATCTTTGCTTTTTTAAAGTTTAAGTTGCCACACATAATCATGAATACAATGTGTAAATGTTTATTTCTTCATTCAACAGAGTTATGATGGGTATTAAACAGAAAAATGATCAAAAACATAAACAAGTCAATGAGCTATCGATGGATCTTGAACAACTGTCGCAGGAAACCCTGCCAATTCTCTATCTGCTGAGACATTCCTTCATGCTGGACCAAAAGAAATCTGCGCTTCTCTAACTAGATAAGCAGAGTATTTCATGTCCTCTTAGATTGTCAGCAGGAAAAAAGCTAGACCAACTAATCAGGAAAAGTGTTTTTTTCACGTGAAAATGTTCCTTCTTTGGTATTTAGTGGTTTATGTGCCATAACCAGTTTATTTCATACATGGCATTAATGTTAGTACATACTATGCATTATGTGCATACATTTTACTTACAAAAATGTATCTACTAATGATGCACCGAAATTAACGTCTTACTGAAACATCGAAAGCAAAATTATTTTCCATTTTGCCCAACGGCAAAGATAAGTTTAATGCTCAATTAATTACTTACATTTATTTACTAACACTCAAATAAAAACTGTTGTATTTAAACATTACAATTTAACAGTTAATCAAGGCATATTTCATATCAACCTTTTAGCACTAAATTTTGTTTGTAGTTCAGTTCATTGTTAAAGAATAAGTATTTTGATGCTGTAGCTAATAAAGTAAAAATATAATCAACATAATATAGTGCATTTATTTAGCACAATGCTTCTCTCAAGAGTTTATTTTTCTAGCTACCTAACAAACAAATTATGGACATTGAATGTATTTCCTGATGACATGATTCAATTCAGTAAGTTGTATGGTTTCTTCTGATGTTCATTCATGTTTATTTGGTGCTATAACTAGTAGTAAAGAGAAAGAAATGATTGGTTCATTTGCCATTTTAAATTAAGCTCTACGGCGATCTGTCACAACACATTAATGAGCAGCAAAACCACATTTATTGTTTAATTTTAAAAGTAACAATTAAAGCGTAAAGCTAACTGGAATTCCATTAGAGAAGCACTAATTCAACGTCAACGATTGCGGCCCTCCAAAAACATTTCAGCCAAAACAGACAATTCATTTTTGGCTGAGTATTTTCGTTGCCTGAATTTCAGTGCATCACTGCAGTCTACACATTCAAAATACATGAAAGCATTTCCTAATTATGGAAACCGTTTTGTTTCAACTGCATGTCCTAATACATGTTACAACAACAGCACAATAAAGACAGCTCTTGTCAATTACCTGTTAATAATCCAAACTGAACATTCATTTGCACTTAAACAGTTCAAAAATGCACACAGGGATGACACACAAAGATAAATAAGCTCTGATCTGAATGGGCCGGGAATACTGAATGCCTGAGGTCAGCGTTGATGTGGAGTTGAAGCAGCAGGTGTTGCTGGTATTTAATCATGAGGTGAGTCTCTGTACACGGCGGGTCAACGTCAGTCTCAATCGACCGATGAGGCCGAGGGATTCACTGCATATGATCTATCTGGCTTGTCCAGGTCTATCTTTGTCCCTGGCATATCTGGCACAGCTGGCGCAGCAGAAACTGGAGTAATACTGGCTGGAGCACAGACGTGCGTACACAATCAGCTTACAGTTCGCCAGTTCAGGATGATCCACGCAGTCCAGCGACAACACCAGACTCTCACTGAAATCTGCAGATGCAGTCAGACACATTAAAATACATTCACAAGCACGTGTCCTCACGTTACCATGAGGGGGAAAGGCAAACTAATTTGGTGTGCAGTCCAGAGTCAGAAATGAACAAAAAAGCCAATTAAAATGCAGTCTATTGCAGCTGTGGAGACTAAAGTGAAATGTAAAAATGAATGAAAAGTGTTGATTCACAGCTTCATCCTCTATTCACCGTCATGTGGTTCCAAACTTGTACAAGTTTCCGTCTTTTGCTGAACAGAAAATAAGATATTCTGAAGAATGATGGTAACTAAACAGTTGATGGTAGCAACTGACTTTTATAATATATGTGGAAGTCAATGGCTACCGTCAGCCCTTAGTTACACAAGCTCTTCATATGATCTTCTTTTGAGTTTAACCGAAGAAAGAAACTTTTCCATAGTATGGAAAAAATTACAATGGAAGCCGATAGCTACCGTCAACTGTGTAGTTGCTAACATTTATTTTGAAATATCTTCTTTTGCCTTCAATAGAAAAAAGAAACGTATACATTTTCATTTTTGTTTGAACTGCAGCTTTTTGCTCTCTCGTTCTCACTCCACTGACCTTGAGGGGATTTAGCCAGTCGCACTTCAGCCGCTGCGCTGACCGAGTATGTCCCAGTGTAGGCATTGCAGGTATACGTTCCCTCATCCACTGACTGGACATTATTTAGTATTAGTGTCCCATCTGCTGACACAAGCACATGATGTCCGTCCGGTCGCACTGGCACACCATTCCTGTCCAGAGAGACAGGCAAAGCAAGATCAGATGATCTATGAATGCTTTCTTCGCACTCAAACTATTAGCTATAAAAC
This sequence comes from Carassius carassius, assembly GCF_963082965.1. Lineage (NCBI taxonomy): Eukaryota > Metazoa > Chordata > Actinopteri > Cypriniformes > Cyprinidae > Carassius > Carassius carassius. Next base: position 28,551,136 of record NC_081786.1, on the reverse strand, counting down.
ATGTTCTCTGAACTGACCGTGACCAGCCAACGTTCACATTTTCTCCGGTCACCACACAGGGCAGTTGAGCAGTGCTGCCCTGCGGCACATGGACATCTGTGGGGGCTTTAGTGATTCTGAGGTCGCCTGGAGAAACGGGAGAATATTACAAACATACTGCAGAGACAGAAAACTCAAAGTGTGTTGCATTTGATTCATTTACTGGAAAGAAAGACACACCAAAAACCCTGAGCTGGATTTGGCGTTCTTCAGACTTCTGGGCATCCGTGATGGTGCAGGTATAAAGCCCTGAATCGTCTGACGTCAGCTGGTTAATCACCAGTGTCCCATCAGAGTGCTGAGAATGCCTGCATTAGGAGACATTTAACATCTCAACAGATGTCAGAGAAAAGCACATGATGACAAAAAAGGCAATCCCAGAATGCACTGCAATGAAAAGGCGGCAGGAAAAATGTACACATGTATTTCATTCAGTAGCACAAATGATCAGGGTTATTATCGTTACCTAAAATGAACACCATAAAATAAAAAATGTTCATACTTGAACTAGAGTTAAGTAAATCATTTTCAACATGTTTTTAGGAGTACATCTGTTTCATAAATCAGTGTGAATGATAAATGAGCAAACCCCTCTGCAAACCTGTCAGAATCTAGATAGGAATAATACTGTGACGTTTGGTGTTTGTAATTGCTGCTGAAGTGGAGGTTTGTGGCTCAGTGCAGGAGAAAACAGCCTTTAAAGAGATCTACTCTAATTGAAATCTACAGACAAACAGATAAAACACTTGAAAGTCTATTCTGGATGTTTTCTTTCCACTAGTCTGATAAAAAAAAAAAAAAAAAAAAAAATTCCATATTGAAAAGCCAAAAAGCCGGAGATGTCAATTGTGACAGCACAGGTTTATTTGTAGCAATAGCCAACAATACATTGTATGGGTCAAAATTATATTTTTTTATTTTATGCCAAAACTCATTATGATATTAAGTAAAGATTATGTTCCATGAAGATACTTCATAAATTTCCTACTGTAAATATATTAAAACTTAAATTTTCATTAGTAATATGCATTGCTAACAGCTTAATATTGAGAAAAGAGCCTTTAAAGGTGTCCAAATTTAGATTTTTTTGCACCCTCAGATTCCAGATTTTAAAATAGCTGTATCTCAATATTGTCCTATCCTAACAGACTTATTTATTCAACTTTCAGATGATATATAAATCTGCAGCTGTACCTGCACTCACTCACATCACATCCCTCCACACTGGTGTTTTTTCAATCCATTAAAAAATTCAAGCCATTAAAGGTACAGGTTGTAGGACCTGCCACGAGAGGGCACACAACCAAAACAATAACAATTGCATGGTTTGATGACGCTAAGAAGGAACGTGGAATGATGGGATTTGTTGTCTTCTACCCGACTGCTGACAGCCATCAATCAGACGGAAAGATAAATCATGGATTTAACGGATGCAAAGACGCGTTCAGACTATGGATCAGACGCGTCCTCGCGCAGGTTTAGAGACGTGATGCCCCGCGTTTGGCGTTTATGCCCCATAATACTAATCTTGTTGATCGTTATAATAGCATACGTTTTCTGTAAAGACCTCTTGTCCAAAACTCTTCTTGGTTTGTTTGGTCCGTACGTTTACGGTAGCTGTCCTTGTCGACAGAACCAGTGGCAGATTGTAAAAAGTAATTATGTTCCATAAATAAGTAACACAATCCACGCTAAAACGTGCAAGAAGAAGTAAATAAGGAACAGCTTGAAGCAAGCTAGTGGTTTGCTGGACGCTAGACACTACTTTCATACAGTGTTAATTTTGGCAGGCCTTTTTGATTTAGTCTTAGTCTTAGTCTTGAGATGAAAATGCTTAATAGTCTTAGTCACATTTTAGTCATTTGAGTCTTTCATAGTTTTAGTCTAGTTTTAGTCGACGAAAAGTCATTGCATTTTAGTCAACTTTTAGTCACTAGTCAATAGTTTAGCCAAGCTGTAGTTACCAACATTTATTTTGGTAGCTATTTTATATGTAGTTTTCAAATTATAATCAAATAATAATTAATTCTCTCTTCTCTCTTTAGACCAAATCAATTAAGCTTATGAGAAATTTGAATCAAGGACAGAATTTGGAAAAACTTGAATAAATTATGAAATTTTTTATTTTTGGGTGAACTATCCTTTTAACAGAAGTGAAAAAGGAGCAACTTATATATAAAAAAAAATATATATATATATATATATATATATATATATATATATATATATATATATATATATATATAAAAAGAAGCACAATAAGACAAATACAATAGAGATACAAACAGATAGAAAATTTTTTTCAGATACTGTAGGTTTTACTTAACATGTATACATTTATTTAACATCTTTTGTTGGTTAACATTAATGTCAGATAGGTATTTAATTTGTAATGTGGTCCTTTTAAGACGGAAGGCATGCATGAAATACTGACACACGTTCAGTTTTCACACGTTCACTTAATCCATAACCTACTGTATTTATGTGAGATACTCTACACGATAAACATTTGGACTGATGTGTGTGTATTTGAGAGTTGAGAACTGATAGCGCACTGTATGTGAGAACTTCTATCAGCGTATTTCGCCTATACCGCTGTAATGATAAACAACCTTTGTAATCTTCGGCAAGAAGGAGGCGGGAACCGGCGGACAATCAAAATGAAACTTTAATTACAAAACAAACACAAAACAGCGCACCAGCCCCTCACGGACGACTGGTGCACACAAATAAAAACCAAAACACAACTAAAAGCCCAGGCCTGGTCCTCTCTCGTCCTTCACTGTCGTCGCTCCAGTTTTATATCCTTCCATCTCCTCCGTGGGCCTCGAGACCGGTGGGTCGAACAGGTGTAGTTCATCTCCAATCACTCCACCGGCCTCGCTCCCATGTCCCTCGGCCCATCCCCACTCGTCACAACTAATCACTAATTTTGAGTTAATCGACAACGAGTTGTGACTTCCGGGAAAAACGGGACATCTGGTCACCTCATCCCTACTCCTTCGGGTGCTGAGGCCATCGTTTCAGATCCTAGCTCGCGTTTTATTAGTCTTTCCATCCACTGCGGCTGCCATACTGAGACTAGGTATGCAGACGGGCCTTATCCGATCGCAATCCAATGACAGGGACGCACATTTTGAAAGACAATAGCCTATAGGATGCATTTTGAATGTACGGTAGTCCTCAAATAGCATTATAGTCCAGTCTCGTCTAGTTAATGAAAACGCGGCATAAATTTCGTCATCAGATATTATTTTTAGCTTGTCAAAGTCTTTTCTTAGTCAAAGAAAAAATGTTTGTTAACGAATATTTTTCGTCGTCGTCTTCATTAACGAAATTAACACTGCTTCCATATTTGTCCACAACACTGTTGTCATGTGTTTTCTACGTCAGTAAAGGCGGTAACAAAGGGTAACTAACGTCATTAATAAGGAAAAATGGAATTCAGGATATTAATTTTAAGGTTTTAATAAATGGGCAAGTGAAATAAATAGTAAAATATTCTTTGATTTTATAAGAGAGACCGGGTTGTTATATAGAATTTAGAACTCTGAGTGACACTCCGGAGCAGAGGTGGCGGTAATGCACCTATTTTACGTTGGTGCCAGTCGCCGTTAAAACCAAGAAGAAGAAGAAGAACTAACGTCAAGAATGGGAATTTTCTCATGATTTACAATGTGTACTGCGTTTAAGCTAATAGACTTGTTATAGCACTTATATATCATTGCTCTTTTGTTGTTTTTGATTGCTTCCAATTTCCCCAATTTGTAAGTCGCTTTGAATAAAAGTGTCTGCTGAATGACTAAATGTAAATCTCAATTTTGAAAAAATTTACCCTTATGACTGGTTTTGTGGTCCAGGGTCACAACTGACAGATGCATGAAAAAACAAAGAAACAGTATTTTTACTGTAGTGTCTTGTTTGAGTCTCCTTTGCTATTTGTATGTCACACAGAGTGGCTGCTTATCTAGTGCATTCCAAATCAATCCCACTTTTAGGGTTCTATTGTGCATAGGATGTAGCTCAATGTAGACAGCATAGAGCAAGTCAGCTCACTAAGATTTGAAAGAAAGTCACAGGAACGTGTGCAGATAAATCCACCTGAGCGAGTTGAGCGGCTGTCCGGCTCTGTTCCAGTGAACGGTCACAGCGTGCATGGAAGAGCCTGGTAGCACAGCGCACCGCAGTTTGGCCGTCTGACCTGCTCGAGCCTCGACCAGAGACGAATAGTCAATGTTGAACCTGACAAACGTGAAGGCCACAGTGAGTCATGACTGAGAACATATGCTGATAGATAATTACACCAACATTTACTGATGGATGTCTTGTACCTGGAAGATGACTGTGATGTGTATGACTGGGAAGAATCTGTCTCTGAAATTCCTCCACCGTTCTGAGATGCTCCTGTATTTGAAAGAAAATGTATTTTGCTCATGGGAATAATCATGTAAATCACATTAACCCCAAATGTCATCAATAGTGATAAGTATAAACCTGTATAATAGCAAGTAAATGAAGAGACTGGATATCACTAACCTGAGACAGACAGGTAAATGTAGCGGTGATCTCTGTCACGGTCTTTCGTGGCCACACACAGAAACCAGCCAGAATCCTGCAATGTTATAGGACCCACCCACAGAGAGCCGTCCGACTGCTGCTGATGCCTGAATGAGTAATTACTCATCAACAAATCTATCAAAGACTCGGTATAGGAATAGTTCAGCCAAAAGTGCACTTACTAAGTATGTTTACAGGCACAAGGTACTATAAGGTAGCAATAAATCAAGCTACAACAGGCTTTTTGTGCAGTCGAGCTTCATCTCTCTCAAAGTACACATCACAATGTAAAATGTAATATTTTTGAAAGATAAATATGTATTTCAGTTTGTGCATACACTGTCAAAGACAACTGTAGTACAATTAACATATGCTAGTCAAAGCTACAATCACATTAACTGGAAATCATGACATTTTAAAAGTATGAATTATGGATTAGATTAGAACTGGTCTAAAGCAATGTGTGATTACAAACTTGTAATTTTTTTGTTTTTGTTTTTTTGAAAACAAAATGAGTAAGTTCACACTGATTTTATTCTATTAAAACAAAACTATACCATCATAAAGTATACGATTACATAATGTAATTATTTACCCAAGGTTTTGGAATATACAGTAGGTACAATAGGCATTGAACATGTCATTATTTTTCCTCACTAAATATATTTCTAAAGATACTTTTGACATGACATTTTCACCAGTTGGGGGTAACAACCCAAGTAATCCATACATACAAAGAAAACAATACAATTCATCTCAGAAATTAATTCCTTACATTTATATAGCGCTTTTCTAGGCACTCAAAGCGCTTACATTGTCAGGGGGTATCTCCTCGTCCACCACCAGTGTGCAGCATCCACCTGGATGATGCGACGGCAGCCATAGTGCGCCAGAACGCCCACCACACACCAGCTTACTGGTGGAGAGGAGACAGAGTGATGAAACCAATCAGAGGATATGGGGATTGTTAGGAGGTCATGATGGTCAGAGGCCAATGGGCGAATTTAGCCAGGATGCCGAGGCCCTCTTTTCGAAAGACATAATGACCACAGAGAGACAGGACCTCAGTTTAACGTCTCATCCGAAGGACGGTGCTTGTTGACAGTAAAGTGTCCCCATCACTACACTGGGGCAATAGGACCCACACAGACCACAGGGTGAGCGCCCCCTGCTGGCCTCACTAGCACCTCTTCCAGCAGCAACCTATAGTTTGAGTCTCCCATCCAGGTACTGACCAGCTCAGCCCTGTTTAGCTTCAGTGGGAAACCAGTCTTGGGCTCCTGGGTGATATGGCTGCCGAAATGTATTTAATACTTTGTACAAAAGTCTTTGTTGGTAATGACAGCTTTAAGACATCTCCTGTAGGGGAAACTATTGGCATGCATTGCTCAGCTGTGATTTAGGCCCATTGTCTCTGTGAAATGTCCTGCATTGTTTCATCTTCATCATCTTGGTACTGAAGGTGTTGGGACTGAACCCACTAATATTAATTTCCACTGATGAGGGGAAGGATTGCTTTCTAATTACTGATAGATTTCAGCTGGAGTCTTGACAAAAGTGTTAAACACTTTTCCCCTGTGTCATTCTACTTTATTACACAGAACTTAAATTTCTGAAATTATTTGTTAGATTTTTTTCTTTGTATTTATGGATTACTTGGGTTGTTACCAACATCTGGTGAAAATTTCAAGTCAACAGCACCTTTAGAAATATAATTATTTTTAAAAATGATGACGTGTTCAATACTTATTTTACCTGCTGTATATGCAACAGCTAAAAGGTTTGGAAACAGTATTATTAAGAGATAAAAATATTAAGAGATTTATATGATATTTCCATATCATAAATTGTGTATAGAAGGACAAAGTAAGTGCATCAGGTACTGACCTGGTGGGGTCAACAGGGACACCATCCCGTCTCCACTCCACCATCACAGTGGAGGAGGGCCGAGGACTCACCCTGCAGGGCAACACTACCTGCTGACCAACCAGCCCCTCCACCGTGGAGGGATCCGACTTGTCTATACTCACACCTACAGCTGTCCAACTGAATCAGAGGAGTACAGACAGCAGGAGGAAACATACACAGGTACAGAAACGGAAGACAAAAGGGGAAAAACAAAAGGGAAGGGTGTACAGACAGACATGCATAAAAAAAGAAAGAGAGAAAGAAAGGAAAACAAAACATATGACTTTATGCTGTACTATTGGGAATGGCTAAGCATGTGCTGCAGTCACCACAGCAAGCATAAAGATCAGCCTTGACCGGCTACAGCTGGAATACAGGATCCCCAAAAGAACAACACCAGACCAACACTCTGACAATTCACCCACAAGAGACCACAGGGAGAGGGGAACTCATCTAAAGGAACCTGCCATCCAATTTTAACTAATCCAGATGAAAGATCTAAATAGGTTATAAACTGGATGGTTAATGTGTATGAACTTCCATTATGGACCAACCACAGAGTGCTGCAGGGATGACAAAGTTTTGTGGGTCAAAACCTGTAGTTTGCATTTTAATTGTTTAATTGCAGTTTAATTGACTTGATCATCACTGCAGCGCTCGATATTTCAATTTCTCAGATCAGTTTGTAACCATGTTCTAGCAGTGAATTTCAATGTCCTAAATCTTCTTTCCTTACTCAAAGCAGGGAAGAAAATTTCAGGTATACACATGGTTACAAAAATTGACAGCAAAAAGTTTTTTTGACAACATTAATCAAATATCGCTTATTTTGTGCCTTGTTTCATTCATATTGCTTACTGCTGTTTGTCTAAAACAACATGACAATTCATCAGGAATATTTCTCAAAGACAAACACTAGAGGAAATGAGGGATAGGCAGGCCTGGATAAATTGTTTAGTAAGTAGCATCAAGTTTTAGCCTCTCGGGATAAGACAACAAAATTACTTCTTTAAAAGTGATTACTGTTTGTACCACTTGACAACTTCATCAACAGCCTTTGTGAAAGAATAGCATTGTCTTCTAGAATTGCCTTTCAAGGATGAAAACATAATGAATACAATTCCTTGATCCATAGAGGAAATACCATTTATTATTTGATGCTTTATTATTTAGGACTAGGGGCCCTATCATACACCCGGCGCAATGTGACGCAATGCGCAGCACAAGTGTGTTCGCTAGTTTCAGTCTGGTGCCGTTCGCATTTTCCCGTCCAGCGCCACGTCATTTAATTAGCAAATGCATTTGCGTTCATTTGTGTGCCCATGGGCGTGCTGGTCTAAAAAAAGAGCTGTGTTCAGGCACATTGCTATTTTAAGGAGCTGAAAATAGACTGCGCCATAGACCAACTCAAACCTTGTCTAAAGTCTGGCGCAATGTTATTTGTTTTTTAAAGAACGTATATGCTGCTTATTAAACACAGGGATGCACAGCAGCACACAAACATGCCAAATATAAAAAATTAAAGGGTTGCAATGTGTTACGTTCTACAGACTAATTTTATTCTGTATACATATGTTTTATGTCTTCCAGACCACTAGGTGGCAGTCGTGGTTGCCCCCCCATGCCTTATTTCTGTGCAGGTAAAGCCAGGTGAAGGTAATCTCCTGGACTGAAGGATGCTCGTTTGGGGAGTGGTCTTGTCAAGAAAATTTAAAAGCCTCATTGCGCTCAAGGGAAGAGAGTGCGTGTTTCTTTTGTTGTTTTGGGGCTTTGGCTAATAGTTGGTTGTTTCTAAGCTTTGCTGCTGTTCAGTTGTGAATGAGTGTAAAACCTTTCGATTTAATTATTTGCCTTGCCGTTAACTTGTAAACATTGTTACATTGATATAGACACTTGTTTCTTTCTGTATTTATTTTGATACCAATTGTGGAAACGTATCTTCTGTTTTCAATATATATATTATAACATACCAAAACGGGAAGTTCTAGGGAGTGGGTGCCCTCTTTTTTTAACTATTTTCTCCTGTTTAAACTAGAGAGGGAGTAAGGGAATTATATTGTTGTTTATTTCCTTTTTATTTTGGTTCGGTAAGTGTAGACTTGGTCGCAATAGAGGCATTTTTATAACTGTATTTTCTTTGGGATTTTCATCCACTCCTGAAGACTTAATACTTCCTTGCTTGTGTTACATCAAATAAATTGTTGTATCACAGTTATGTTGTTTACTTTTTTTTTTACTTTAATGTTGCTTTCCCCTATCCTAGACTGGGTGGAACGTAACATTAATTGGGTGCTCGTCCAACTGGTAGGGATCTCCTCAATACTCATTATGTTCCTTTTCAACTAAAAGAGGAGGTAAGCCTTTGTTATGATCACTGCCATTTTTTTGTGTATATAGCTTGCCTATTTTTGACTTTGGTGAAAGAGGAACTTCTGTGCTAGGGACAGTATGGATTTTGATCTTATATCATTTACACTTAGCCCTACAACAGAAGAATTTAATCGTTGTAGAAAGAAAGATTTATTGTTGATAGCTGATTTCTTTAACATTGAAATACCTAGAGAAGCGATTAAGCAGGTTATCAAAAATGAACTGTTTGAGAAGCTAGTTAGTGAGGGTATTTTGCCAAGAGAGTATAAAGAGGTGATCGAAGATGTACAAGATGTTGCTGGGGAAACTATAGATCAAGAGCTTCCCCTTGACTCTAAAAGTGTTGCATCTTGTGATGATCCAAAGATGGCACTTAAACTAAAGAAATTAGATCTATCAATATGGAAACAAGAGTGTGAGGCTCAAAGAATCCGGCTTCGGGCTATTGAGGTACATGCTGATCATGATATTAGATTGCGGCAGCTAGATTTACAGGCTCAGCAAATGCAGAGTAAGCCTGTTCCATTGCCATGACCTAGAGCTCCCTCTGGCACTTCTCCTGTGCAAAGTCCTAATCGTTCAATGTTAGATTCACAATCAGGCTATGATGTAAGTAAAAACATTGCATTACTGCCAAAATTTCGTGAGAGCGAAGTTGACGCTTATTTCACCGCATTTGAACGAGTGGCTGCTAATTTGAAGTGGCCAAATGAGATGTGGGCCTTGTTACTGCAATGTAGTTTAGTAGGGAAGGCCCAGGAGGTTTCTTCAGCTTTGCCAATAGAGCAGTCTTTAGACTATGACATTGTTAAATCTGCAGTACTTCGAACCTATGAGCTTGTGCCTGAGGCCTATCGCCAGAAGTTTCGAAATTTGTCAAAAACAGTCAATCAGACATTTGTAGAATTTGCTAGAGAAAAGAAAAATCACTTTGAAAAAAGGTGTTTATCTAGCAAAGTTAATAGTTTTGAACAGCTGCAAGAATTGCTTTTGTTGGAAGATTTCAAGCGTTGCATCCCAGAGAAAATTGTTGTTCACTTGAATGAGAAAAGGGTTGTGTCTTTGCAGGATGCAGCAATTATTTGTGATGAATTTGTGTTGACCCATAAACAGGTGTTTTCTTCACCACGTCCAACTAGGAATCTGTCTTTTAGGGATGAGAGTAGGGAGAGAGGCATGCCTAAAAGTCCTCATTCATACAGAAATGACATGCCAGTCGCTAGTGGTCGTAACCCAGTTGCTAAATTAAATGGAGACGGGCGTGTTTACTTTTATTGTCTTAAACCCAGCCATTTAATTTCTGAGTGCAAGGCCTGGAAGCAGAAAAGCTCTGCTGCCAAGACTAAAAGTATAGCGTTTGTTCAGAGTGCGTCCAGTTTTGATTCTCCACTTGAGTCCAAAGTATATGAACCTTTCATTTTGAACGGCTCTGTGTCTCTTTCTGTTGGTTCTGACTATAAGCCTATTCAGATGCTGAGGGACACAGGAAGTGCACAGTCTTCGATTCTGAAGAGTGCTCTGTCATTCTCATCTGAGTCATATACTGGTGAAAGTGTTTTAATACAGGGTATTGAATTGGGTTGTGTCAAAGTTCCGTTGCACCAAGTCCATTTAAAGTCTGATCTGGTTGAAGGGCCTGTGAAGATAGCTGTCTGTTCTCAGTTATCAGTGAAGGGGATAAGTCTTATTCTAGGAAATGATCTAGCAGGTGGTAAGGTTTTTCCCTGTCCTGTGGTAACGGATGTTCCTACTGCTTGTGGTCCAAATGACATTGCAGAAAAGTTTCCCTCCATCTTTCCTGTTTGTGCTGTGACTCATGCTCAGGCACGTAAATATGATGATGTTGTTGAACTTTCAGACTCTTTCTTGATTCCTCCGAGTGAGCCGGTGGAAGTAAAGCTGTCTATTGACCCTGAACTTTTTAAATCTGATCTTGACGTCCTGACTGAAGTAGAGAAGATTCCTTTAACACTTGGTAGAAAACAATTAGCTATAGCACAAAAGTCTGATCCCACTTTGTCTAAGTGCATAAGTGCCACCTGTGCTGGTGAAAGAAGTCCTAAAACTAGAGTAGGGTATTTTTGGGACAGGGATGTGCTAATGCGTTGTTGGAAGCGACAATATTCTGATGAGGATGAGTGGAGTGCAAGCTACCAAATGGGGGGGGGCACTTGAAAGGTTTCACCAAACTTTAAAGTCCATGCTTCGTGCATACTGTCTTGATACAGGAAAAGACTGGGGAGAGGGATTGCCTTTACTCATGTTTGCAATTAGAGAGACCGTTCAAGAGTCACTGGGTTTCAGTCCTGCAGAACTCGTTTTTGGCCATACAGTTTGGGGATCATTGAAGTTGTTTAGTGAGCAGTTGCTGTCTAAGACCACTTTACCCATGTCAGTGTTAGACTATGTCAGTTCTTTTCGGGGACGTCTCCACAGGGCATGTGAAGTTGCAAAACAGCATCTTGTTAAAACACAGGCTAAAATGAAAGCTTATTATGATAAGCAAAGTGTGGTGCGTAATTTTCAACCTGGTGAAAAAGTGCTTGTCCTTCTTCCTGTTCCTGGCTTAGCTTTGCAAGCAAAATTTTCGGGCCCCTATGTTGTTGATAGAAAGCTTGGTGACACAGAGTATGTGATTAGTACCCCAGACCGTAAGAGAAAAACATGGTTGTGTCACATAAATATGTTGAAAGCCTACGTGTCAAGGTCGGTATCTCCAGAGTCAATACCAAAACCTGTATCGGTTTTGTCCACTAGTGTCAGGCAAGTGGTATATAATCCTGTAAATGATGGCTTGGCCGATAGTGATGTTCATGGCCTGACAATGCGCTTAAATAATTCCTCCATTTTGAGTGATTTGAAATCATATCTCTGGTATCTTCCTAAAGCACAATGTGAGGACATTGTAAATCTGATCCACAAGTATTCTACTTTATTTTCTGATGTGCCAATGCAGACTACAGTGTTGAAACACGATATCGACCTGACTCAACTGTAAAATTTTGTACTGACTACCGTAGGGTTAATAATGTAACAAAACCAGACTCCTTCCCCATGCCACGTATGGAGGATTGTGTAGATTGAGAAGGCTCTGCTCGTTACATTACCAAGCTTGATCTCCTAAAGGGGTATTGGCAGGTACCTTTGAACCCACGGGCCTCTGAGATCTCTGCATTTGTCACCCCTGATAACTTCCTGCAATATTCCATTATGGCATTCGGGATGAGAAATGCCCCAGCAACTTTCCAACGCCTCATGCAGAGAGTTTTGTCAGGGGTGCCCAATTGTGAGGTATATCTGGACGACTTGGTTATTTACTCAATGTCTTGGGAGGATCACGTAAATAGCTTGGAACTAGTTTTCAAGAGGTTGGCTGAAGCATCATTGACCTTAAACTTGGCGAAGTGTGAATTTGCTAAAGCTATGGTCACTTATCTTGGTAAAGTGATTGGACAAGGGCAAGTTAAGCCAGTTGATGCCAAAGTGTATGCCATTGTTGATTTTCCCACCCCAACCAACAAGAGAGAGCTCCGACGTTTTCTGGGGATGACTGGATATTACCGTGGGTTCTGTAGGAATTTTTCAGCGGTGGTATCCCCACTGACAGATCTGCTAAGTAAGGCCAGAAAATTTTTGTGGGGACCTGAATGTGAACAGGCCTTTAATTCTGCAAAGATACTCCTTTGTAATTCACCAGTGTTGTCTGCTCCTACCTTTTCACTTCCTTTCAAGTTACAAGTGGATGCCAGTGCCTGTGGAGCTGGAGCTGTATTGCTGCAGGATGACTCTGGTGTTGAACACCCTGTAGCTTACTTCTCTAAAAAGTTTACGAAGAGTCAAAGAAAATATAGTACTATCGAGAAAGAAGCACTATCTCTGTTGCTGGCACTTCAGCATTTTGAAGTATATGTTGGTGGAAGCTGTAATCCCATTACGTTGTATACGGACCACAATCCCAGGTAAAGCCAGGTGAAGGTGATCTCCTGGACTGAAGGATGCTCGTTTGGGGAGTGGTCTTGTCAAGAAAGCCTCATTGTGCTCAAGGGAAGAGAGTGCGTGTTTCTTTTGTTGTTTTGGGGCTTTAGCTAATAGTTGGTTGTTTCTAAGCTTTGCTGCTGTTCAGTTGTGAATGAGTGTAAAACCTTTCGATTTAATTATTTGCCTTGCCGTTAACTTTTTAACATTGTTACATTGATATAGACACTTGTTTCTTTCTGTATTTATTTTGATACCAATTGTGGAAACGTATCTTCTGTTTTCAATATATATATTATAAAATACCAAATAGGGAAGTTCTAGGGAGTGGGTGCCCTCTTTTTTTAACTATTTTCTCCTGTTTAAACTAGAGAGGGAGTAAGGGAATTATATTGTTGTTTATTTCCTTTTTATTTCGGTTAGGTAAGTGTAGACTTGGTCGCAATAGAGGCATTTTTATTACTGTATTTTCTTTGGGATTTTCATCCACTCCTGAAGACTTAATACTTCCTTGTTTGTGTTACATCAAATAAATTGTTGTATCACAGTTATGTTGTTTACTTTTTTTTTTACTTTAATGTTGCTTTCCCCTATCCTAGACTGGGTGGAACGTAACACAATGCATAAGATTTGTTGTAGGCTAAATAAATAAATAAATATTTTATATATATATATATATATATATATATATATATATACAACCCGAATTCCGGAAAAGTTGGGACGTTTTTTAAATTTTAATAAAATGAAAACTAAAAGACTTTCAAATCACATGAGCCAATATTTTATTCACAATAGAACATAGATAACATAGCAAATGTTTAAACTGAGAAAGTTTACAATTTTATGCACAAAATGAGCTCATTTCAATTTTGATTTCTGCTACAGGTCTCAAAATAGTTGGGACGGGGCATGTTTACCATGGTGTAGCATCTCCTTTTCTTTTCAAAACAGTTTGAAGACGTCTGGGCATTGAGGCTATGAGTTGCTGGAGTTTTGCTGTTGGAATTTGGTCCCATTCTTGGCTTATATAGATTTCCAGCTGCTGAAGAGTTTGTGGTCGTCTTTGACGTATTTTTCGTTAAATGATGCGCCAAATGTTCTCTATAGGTGAAAGATCTGGACTGCAGGCAGGCCAGGTTAGCACCCAGACTCTTCTACGACGAAGCCATGCTGTTGTTATAGCTGCAGTATGTGGTTTTGCATTATCCTGCTGAAATAAACAAGGCCTTCCCTGAAATAGACGTTGTTTGGAGGGAAGCATATGTTGCTCTAAAACCTTTATATACCTTTCAGCATTCACAGAGCCTTCCAAAACATGCAAGCTGCCCATACCGTATGCACTTATGCACCCCCATACCATCAGAGATGCTGGCTTTTGAACTGAACGCTGATAACATGCTGGAAGGTCTCCCTCCTCTTTAGCCCGGAGGACACGGCGTCCGTGATTTCCAACAAGAATGTCAAATTTGGACTCGTCTGACCATAAAACACTATTCCACTTTGAAATAGTCCATTTTAAATGAGCCTTGGCCCACAGGACACGACGGCGCTTCTGGACCATGTTCACATATGGCTTCCTTTTTGCATGATAGAGCTTTAGTTGGCATCTGCTGATGGCACGGCGGATTGTGTTTACCGACAGTGGTTTCTGAAAGTATTCCTGGGCCCATTTAGTAATGTCATTGACACAATCATGCCAATGAGTGATGCAGTGTCGTCTGAGAGCCCGAAGACCACGGGCATCCAATAAAGGTCTCCGGCCTTGTCCCTTACGCACCGAGATTTCTCCAGTTTCTCTGAATCTTTTGATGATGTTATGCACTGTACATGATGAGATTTGCAAAGCCTTTGCAATTTGACGTTGAGGAACATTGTTTTTAAAGTTTTCCAAAAAATTTTTACGCAGTCTTTCACAGATTGGAGAGCCTCTGCCCATCTTTACTTCTGAGAGACTCTGCTTCTCTGAGACAAAGCTTTTATAGCTAATCATGTTACAGACCTGATATCAATTAACTTAATTAATCACTAGATGTTCTCCCAGCTGAATCTTTTCAAACTGCTTGCTTTTTTAGCCATTTGTTGCCCCCGTGCCAACTTTTTTGAGACTTGTAGCAGGCATTAAATTTTAAATGAGCTAATTAAGTGGATAAAAGTGTAAAATTTCTCAGTTTAAACATTTGCTACGTTATCTATGTTCTATTGTGAATAAAATATTGGCTCATGTGATTTGAAATTCCTTTAGTTTTCATTTTATTAAAATTAAAAAAACGTCCCAACTTTTCCGGAATTCGGGTTGTATATATATATTTATATATATATATATATATATATATATATATATATATATATATATATAAATGCCTACATGTCATAATTGATAGTCATCACATGTATCAGAATTAGGCTATCTATTTGCTTGCACACAAACAGCTCCGTTTCATCTCAGAGACGCGTTATGTCTTTGCGCTTGCCAAACTCTGTTGTGTAAATAGCAAATCAGTCATGGTATGTGCGCAACTGGCTCTTAAAGGGAATTGAAGATGAGACTCTGATTGGTTTTTTGTACGCTACGCCCAAAAAACACCCATTACTCATTAAGAGAACAGGGACAACCCATTTAGACCATGCGTCAAGGCATGGCAAACATTTTTCCGTCGTTAAAATAGCAAAAGCGGATTTGGACACACCCTGAGTGCACCTGCGCCGTGCGCTTTACACTTTACGTTTAGATCGTTAAAATAGTGCCCCATATGTTAGTATTAGGATGTGGAAATCAAAAAATGCAGCCATCATGTAACATGTATTGTTGGCCCTGGAACATTTAAAGACAGTTAATTGTTTGATGAACATGTCAACTTTAAACCTTAAATCTGACGGGTTGATTGGAATGTTGTTCTAGGAACAACAAGGATACTAAACGTAAACACTTGGCGAAATCACAGCAAGTGTATTGGTAAGGTGTTCTACTCTACAACAATCTGTTTCACATACTACAGCTACAATGTAAGAACAGGACTTGGGAGAGACACACAAACAGTCAGGGATGATTAGGACCCCACAGCAGATTTTATTAGTCACGGTGTAATGAATCATGTTCCACACACACACCTGGTTATGGAAGGGGGAGGTAAACTAAAACTAACTAAACAACACTAAAGCAACAGAAAGAGGAGGATAACAGTCTGCGTCAGGGAAAATAAAACAATTCCAAAAGCACAGCAATGTCCAGCACTTCACAGTGAGGAGTGTCAACTTCTACATGGAGTGTGTGTATACTTATGCAGTAGATTAGTAAGATTAAGAAGCGTGAGGCAAGTCATAATACATGAAAATGACATTACGCTGCATTCAAATTGCAAATATGTTTTAGAGAGTGTACACAGGGTCCAACTTTAACTTGCTAGTTGGTCAGTTATTTATTTGAGAACTTAAATTAATATCACAACTAGTTTTAGTCTCACAAATGGTTAAACTTTATGAATGATAGTCTAAAATTCCAATCAAAGACATACAAACACTATTAGCTATTGAAATGTTAGCTTTGTCTATGGGAAGTCTCATCAAGTTCTTTTGAGAAGCAAATTTTTTCCTGAGAAACCAATCTAGCCTGTATATGATGTTCTGTGTAAACTATTGTCATAAGGGAAAATTTTATTTTTTATTACAGTCAGAAGGAAATACTGGCAAACGTGGCAAAAAGTTAATTTTGGATAAAGTGTGTACATATGCAGAACTCTGTTAGTGAAGCAATGCACACTATCGCTAACTTTGTGAAAAGAATATGCATTTAACACACATAAGTCTCTGTGCATGGCCTGCGGCTCCTCTCTCGGCTCTTCAGCAGGGCATGAAGGGCAGACAGCAGAAGAGAACTTGCAGGGGTTTGGGCCTGGGAGAGGAGTAGAGCGATCCAGGGCAATTTGAAGAAACTTACCTGGCAGCGGGGCTGCTCTGCTGCATGGCACTGGGGTCCAGCCGGATAGCCCGGTGCATGTGGGACGCACCACTAGAGCTGTGGTGGATCCGTGCGGGGAAGCGACGTCCACCATGCTGCAAAGACAAGACATGCGCCTGGTCCCGCTGACTCAGTTCGGATCTCAGGCACATTCTCTGGCATTCCTCCTCTGAGGCAAAGTTGTTGCTATTGCCATGGCAGCCACCATACCAGAAATGAATGCAGTGCGAGGAAGAGCGGTCGTAGTAGTAACGGGATGTCCAATTATCACATGGCCCAACTGTATGGGGTAGGTCACAGGACCGAGAATGCTGTGCTGAGGAGCCGAGGGGTAAGAGAAAATATGCAATCTGTTATACAGAGTTTGATTAGCCAATTAATTTAGATTAGATTAGATTAATTTTTTTCAATTGCCAGTATTGTAGTCGAGACTCATTTGAGTCCAAATCAAACATGAGACCAGAGCAGTGTCATCAAAATGAAGTCCATGATAAACCAAGACCATCAAAATCTGGTCATGGACTCGGCCTTGAGAATTACATTGTCTTGGTCTTGTACATATGTGACCATGGAGCACAAAAGCAGTCTTAAGTAGCACAGGTATATTTGTACAAACCTGATTCCAAAAAACTTGGGACACTGTACAAATTGTGAATAAAAACAGAATGCAATGATGTGGAAATTTCAAATTTCAATATTTTATTCAGAATTCAACATAGATGATATATCAAATGTTTAAACTGAGAAAATGCATAATTCTATGGGGAAAATAAGTTGATTTTAAATTTCATGGCATTAACACATCTAAAAAAAGTTGGGACAAGGCTATGTTTACCACTGTGTGGCATCCCCTCTTCTTTTTATAACAGTCTGCAAACGTCTGGGGACTGAGGAGACAAGTTGCTCAAGTTTAGGAATAGGAATGTTGTCCCATTCTTGTCTAATACAGGCTTCTAGTTGCTCAACTGTCTTAGGTCTTTATGATGCGCCAAATGTTTTCTATGGGTGAAAGATCTGGACTGCAAGCTGGCCATTTCAGTACCCGGATCCTTCTTCTACGCAGCCATGATGTTGTAATTGATGCAGTATGTGGTCTGGCATTGTCATTTTGGAAAATGCAAGGACTTCCCTGAAAGAGATGATGTCTGGATGGGAGCATATGTTGTTCTAGAACTTGGATATACCTTTAAGCATTGATGGTGCCTTTCCAGATGTGTAAGTTGCCCATGCCACACGCACTCATGCAACCACATACCATCAGAGATGCAGGCTTCTGAACTGAGCGCTGATAACAACTTTGTCCTCTTTAGTCTGGATGACATGGCGTACCAGTTTTCCAAAAAGAACTTCAAATTTTGATTCATCTGACCACAGAACAGTTTTAAATAAGCCTTCTCCCAGAGAAAACACCTATGCTTCTGGACCATGTTTAGATATGGCTTCTTTTTTGACCTATAGAGTTTAAGCCGACAATGGCAAATGGGATGGTGGATTGTGTTCACCGACAATGTTTTCTGGAAGTATTCCTCAGCCCATGTTGTGATTTCCATTACAGTATCATTCCTGTATGTGATGTAGTGCCGTCTAAGGGCCAGAAGATCACGGGCATTGAGTATGGTTTTTAGGCATAGACCCTTACGCACTGACGTTGTTCCAGATTCTCTGAATCTTTGGATGATATTATGCACTGTAGATGATGATAGCTTCAAACTCTTTGCAATTTTTCTCTGAGAAACTCCTTTGTGATATTGCTCTACTATTTTTCACCACAGCATTGGGGGAATTGGTGATCCTCTGCCCATTCTGAGAGACACTGCCACTCTGAGAGGATCGTTTTATACCCAATCAGGTTGCCAATTGACCTAATAAGTTGCAAATTGGTCCTCCAGCTGTTCCTTACATGTACATTTAACTTTTCTGGCCTCTTATTGCTACCTGTCCCAACTTTTTTGGAATGTGTAGATCTCATGAAATCCAAAGCTCTCCAAAAATTTACCCTAATGACTGGTTTTGTGGTCCTGGGTCAAATATTTTTATGGGCTTGGTCCCTTTGGACTCGACCCCTCTCTTGGGTTCAACTCAAATAAGATGGTCTTGACTACGACACTTTTCTAATGCTCTGACATATTATATTATGACTTACTATTGCTGGGGGGGTTGGAGCACCCCTCCCCATGAGTACCACCAGCGGCCGTCACACCATCATAGCAGCAACCATGGGTGGACATCTTGCAGTCTGTAGGTGCAGATGGTATGTCTGACTTCGTAGAGAAAATAAACAAAAAGGACATAAAAACAGAGATAGAAAGAGACATTAGGGCTTTCTTTCTGAGGATGTACTATGCACTAATGCAAATGAGCATTTATATGAGGCGGAATATACCAGGAACCCAGAACAGTTCTTTTTGTGAGCGGATTAAAAAGTAAAAAAAAAAAATGCAAGTAAAAAAGCAATGCCAATTAATGTTTTCAAAAGAAAAGCAAAAAACTTTTAAACGGATCCAAGAAACTCACATATCCACAGTAGGTAAAGCAATCTAAGAGCAAGTCTTCGTCAAAATTTCCAAGAAGTGGACAGTCAGTGACCTCCAGAACATATACACCAGATCAACTGAAGCAATGCCAGCCAGGGAGGACAAGACCCTGAGGGTCTCAAGGGGAAATTGTTGAAAAACCTGGCATACTGATTAAAAAATAGGCCCTGATCTAGATGATCTTACCATCAGGATGACTGACTTTGTAGCAATTGCACAACAAGGGATCCCTACCTCTTGCCACTCTCCATGCTCATCCTGTGTTGAGCCCAAAACCATGTAAGAATAATGATTATTGAATTCTTTATGGTATCCATTTTCCTCCTTGCCTTCCTACAGTGGGGCTGATCCTTTTTTTCTTTCTTTCTTTCTTTCTTTCTTTCTTTCTTTCTTTCTTTCTTTCTTTCTTTCTTTCGTTCTTTCTTTCTTTCTATATAAAGGATTTTCACAGAACTACCGGTTGATCCAAAGTGCTGTACAATACAGTAAAAATGAAACCTAAGAAACCACTAAACATCAAAACACAATATAACAATACAAGTGACATGGCTAAATAAAAGCTAATGACAAAATATGTTTTTTAAGCAGGTATTTAAATACTGGTAAAGAGGGCGCAGATCAAATAGAAGCTGGTAATTATATGGTAATTATCCATAGACTAGGACCGGCAACAGTGAAGGCTCGATCACCTCTACAATGGAACCTCGATCTAGGAACAGAGAGGAGACCAAGATTACTGGATCTTAGGTACCTATTTGGTCTATGGATAGAGATTGCCTCAGAGATATAATGGGGCTTGGTTATGAGATAAAAAAAAGAAGTTACATCTTTTAAAAAATGATTTCGTTTTGGTTCTCATTTAACACTAAAAGATTCTGCTTTAACCATATTTGTAAAAATACAGCTGAGTATCATCTGTGTATAGATGGAAGGACACTCCTTATTTCTCAAAGAAAGCACCCATCGGTAGCATAAATATAGAAAATAAAACTGGGGCAAGAATTGAGCCCTGTGGCACCCCACAAGCAAGTGGGCATGAGGACGAACTATGTTGACCAATGGAAACACTAAAACTTCTATTTGTTAAAAAAGATTGAAATCATTTCAACACCTTGCCCTGTAACACAACACAGCTCTCCAACCTGGAAATCAAGTTGTTTTGGTCAACAATATCAAATGGAGACCTTAAGTTTAAAAGCACCAAAGCCACAACATTTCCTTTATCTGTTTCTAGTAAAATATAATTGTTGAGACTTAAAAACAAACTGGAATTTAAAAAATATATATTATTTGACAGCAAATGGGACTACAGCTGGGTCAACACAATTTTCTCAAAAATCGTAGAAAGAAATGGCAAGTTTGATATAGGCCTAAAATTATAAAAATTTAAAGAATCAAGAGGTGGCCTTTTTAATAATGGAGTTTCTGTAGCTGTTTTAGGCAGTCAGGAACAACCCCAGTAATTAGACTAGTATTCAAAATGGAAAAAAAGATAATGTCCAACAGTATTTAATTATTTATTTATTTTTGAATCTAGATGGAATGATTTCTTGAGAAGATCAAGATGATCTTAGACATTCAACAATACCTAATTTTACCTAACAATACCCAATACCAGGATTCAAAAGAAACAGGCTGAAAATCGCTCCACAGCAACAAACCACTTGATCTCTCAGGTTGAACAAAATTCCCCAAGGGCAGGTTAGATCTTAATGGAATGGTTTTCTCATCAAATAATATATAGAATTGTTCACACAGTGATAGGGAAGCATCAGGAAAAAAAATTGACGGAACTGAGCACAGAATCAATAACGGAGAAGAGGGTCTTAGGTCTGTGTAAACTGTAATAATAACAATAAACTCAGATATTTGGACTTGGTGGCCTTAACAGCTCTCTGATACACATACGATTTTTCCACATTTCATATGAGTCCTATAAGTTATACTTGCACCATTTTCACTCTGCTCTTCTGCAAGCCTTTCTAAGCAATAAGACTCTAGTAGAGTACACTAGATAAACATTTTTGATTGAAGCAATTAAAAATTCTGTTTACCTCCTGCATAGGAGAGGACAGTTCAGGCACAGGTGAATAAATTTTTAGCATAAGAGGCAGCAAATATCTCACTTGAGTGGAGAAATAACGATTCATTGAAGAAACTACTGGATTGGGAAAATGAGAGGATGAAAATACCAGTCTGTGGTCAGAAAAACAAGTTTCACTTATTTCAATGTCCAATATTTGGACCAAGTCCAACATGTGATCATGAGCATTAGTAGGCTCTTGCACCCACTGCACAAAACCAGATGAGTCAATAAGATTTTTTAATTTAGTTACCAGGGGTTTAGTGGGGCAACATAAATGGATATTGAAATCACCCAACACTAAGATGTAATCAAACCTTGGAGTAAATCAGATAATTAATAGAAAGGCATTGTTAATACGTGGTGGGCGATAGATATTAACACACAGAACTTGATGTACCAAATCTGTTTGAAGAAGCTGTACCCCAAAACTTGAGTAGATACCAGTCGGAATGGCACGTGTAATAAACTTTCATTTGAAAACGGCTGCAAGTACTCCTCCACATCCAGATTCCTTTGGGCAATTATAATGATGTAATCCTGAGGAACAAGTTCAGAAAAAGGACTAAAGTCTCCCTCTTTAACCCAAGTTTCCGTCAAAAATGTAAAATCCAAAACCTTTGAAGTAAAAAAGTCATGCAAGATAAAGAAAGTTAATTTTTCTCATTCTGAAGGACTTGCAAGGCAAAGGATGGCCTCAGTTCAGTAGATGGAGAATGCCGTGGTTAGCTCCACCGCAAGCCAGGGAGAGATGGGGCGCACGGGCGCGTCCAGAAAGCCAGAGGCAATCGGAATAATCCACTGATAGGGCCTCTACAGCATGTGTCTTGCCACAAAACGACCAGAGATGGGCCAGATGCCAGTAGGTAAGTCCGAAGGATGAGTAAATTTAGAGAGTAAACAGGACTTGATCCTGATAGTAACACCAGGCCACTTCCCTTGTCTCCTGCGATGACTTCTGTGGCGCATCGAAGGGCCGTTCAACACAGATTATCAATAATGTTCAAGGCGAACTGCGGTGGACATGTATAAGATCCACTCCAAATGGCATCAGGCGAGTCAGAGATTAGATTTCCAAAATCAAGTAATGTTTGACAGTCATAAGTTAACAGTGTTGAGTTTACAGTAGTTAAAACTGATGTTAAAATAGACAACATCAAAACATTAAATGAACAGGGGAGACAATTTGCAACACACCGGCTCATCTTCATTGTATTAAAAGAAACATTGTTGCTACACTATCATTATTGCTATGTCCTTGTAATCTCTGGAGATAAGGGCAATTTAATTTCCACTGGCGAGTGGGGCCACTAAAGGGGAAGTGAACAATCTGTGGGGCTCTCCACTAAAGACTAAACTAGGACAATATTATAATGAACTTGAAGGGTCAAACATAATATGGTGTGAATATCTTTGAGACCAGTTTATGTAGTAGGTTTTTGGTTGACAGTTGCATCCACTGTTCTGGACTGAAGACAGGCTTGATTGTGTTCCGGCCAACTTCTTTTCCATGGACCAGTTGGACCAGTTGTTTGTATATTATCAGTAGTTGGCATATTATGTAGTTTTGCTCCATCTGCATTGATTGGTTTCAAATTATGCGACTGAATTTGTACCCTGAAGTTTTCCTGAGGGTGAGATGTGGGACCTCAGTAGGACAACATCTTGCAGAGCTTCCAGATGACATTCTGGAGGAGGTTTACACCTATGACCTTTTGGCGGAATGTGATGATCTGGAGCAGGGGTGTCTAGTCCTGCTTCTGAATGGCTAATTTCCTGCAGAGTTTAGCTCTAATACACCTGCCTGGAAGTTTGAAGTGATCCTGAAGACCTTAATTAGCTCATCCAGGTGTGTTAATTGGGTCAGGGAAAGCCCTGATCTAGAGAATCTTGTCATCAGGATGGCTGGCTGTGTGCTCAACATAGGCCTCTTTGGGATAAAGAGTACATTAAGCTCTACCTCTTGCCCCTTCTTTTACTGAACCTGCTCCTGAGCCCAAGACCACGCAGGCAATATGACTGTCATTGAATTATTTGTGGTGTTCACCCCCCCCCCCCCGCATTCTTACAGTGAGGCCAAGTTTCCGATGCTCAGTCCTTGTGGACTCGGGGGCCGAGGGCAACTTCATTTACTCCTTACTGGTGGCCAAGTGGGGCCAAGAGGGGGAAATTAACAATATGTGTGGCTCTCCACCAAAGACCTGCCAACTTGTAAATTGGCATGACAGTTCACTGTGCCATTCCCTATTATCAAGGACCTCAGTCTATTGTTCAGGCTTTCAGTCTCAATCCATAGAGTCTAACTTTATAGTGTGAGTGAAATGTGTCTGTCATGTTTCTTTGAATCCTTCTATCTTGAGTGCATAATTTATAGCAACTAATTCTCACTCTCACCTTAGTATTTTCTGGGAAATACTGGGATAAACATGTCATTATAATGTGTAGCCGGGTATTGTGTCATTGTTTGCATTTTCAGCATTTATTTGGTGAAATTACACTCTATAAACCTTTAAAATGTCTTTACTCATTAGACAAGCTCTGTATTATGCACCTTGACCTTAAAGTGCAAAGAAAAATCACACTTTTTCAGTGGCAGCTCTAAGATTTTAATAATTTACCACTGAAGATGAAGGCTCAATTGATGTTTTAAAATCCATCTTTGATATATTTATTTATATTGACATTTGAATATGCTTGTCTTTTCTGTATGATTTGGATGGTTGTTTTTAGTATGGTCTTTTATTTTTTTGCTTGATATGCACAGCACCTATTGTAGGTGTACCTTGCACTTTTAAAAAGTGCTTTATAAAAGTATGACTTTTGAGTTGAGTTGATTTCACAAAGAGTAAGAGTATGGTAGGTGCTTATTGTAATCAACTGAAGGTGCTTCTAAGTACTCTTATTAAATGGAAACAACATGGACTGGATTAAGCTGCTGAAATAGTGTTCTGGAGCATTTCAACACAATTTGATATGTGCAAATGAAACACTCACTGCTGGAGACCAGTGTGGCCAGGAATCTGGACAGCCCTCCTTGTTGGGACCTTGGGCTATGGTCACACCATCATGACAACAGCCGTACCTGAGAGAAGTACATTTGCATTACATTTCTGGTAACTTACAGTTATTCTGTAAGAAAGAAATTATATACTGTGCCACAAATAAAATGAGTGCCTGTGATTAACTAATCTTAGTCCATGTGTACCTGCTCCATGTGCACGATGGTAAGCCTTGGTCCTGGTGACAGCCTTGGCTCTGTGGTCCACTGGCTGGGGTACTTCCATCAGGACAGCAGCCATAGTAGGTCTGGCTACAGTGAGGCGTGAGAGGCGTCCCATGAGGATTGTGGACAGCATTATTTTTAGGAGTTTCTGTTGTGTTAGACAATAAAAAATAACAAGCACTTTAATGAATGTTTCAGACACACAAAGATCATCTTTAACCAGCATAAAAAGTTAACCTGGGATCTGATTAAGATCACCCTTACATACAGCATGTGTGTACGGACTGAAAGATGGACGGATGGACAACTATGTTTAGAAACAAACCTAATGTGGGATCCTCGATGTACGGCAGGAAGCCCTGAATGGTGTTATCGTGACCGGTTGGGTCCTGCATGCTGGGCACATCTGCTCGTACCAATATAAAAAAAGAAAGAAACTTCATAAATGAACTGGATCAAACCCATTTAAATACTTTAGAGTTATGTAATAAACATTTTTAAGATCATGTATGATATGTGAAAACGTTATGCATTCATGTGTAGAATATGTGTACAAATCACTCTGAAAAACCATGAATGGAAGTGCGAAGAGCACTTAAAAAGCTAAAAAAAATCTTGTGTACCCTGAGGCCTGTAGCAAGGCTGTGCATTGCATCTTTCCACGGTAGAGGGTTTGGGATTGGACTGGCACTCCTCTACGCTGTACAGGTTTCTCTGTCTGTCTGAACAGATCACCTGCCGTTCCCGCAGCCCCGAGCCACAGCTCTTAGAGCACTTGAGAGAGAGTTTATGAGCAGGTAAGCTTGTGTCATATTTTATCAAGAGCTTGTCTGTAAATGAGGTGTGGTTTCTTCCTTACCAGACCCCAGTCTCCTATATGCCAGCCAATGGGACTCCTGCAGACGGGCATCTCACAGGCCTGGGTCCTGGGTGGCTTCGGTTGGGTCCCACATGCATAGTCCTCCAAAGAAGCTCCATCTGAACCCACACACACCACATCTCTCGTCTGTTTCCCAGAGTCGCACGTCACAGAGCACTACAGACATTAACAGGTTTGAATTCATACAGGAATCCACCGCAATATATAATCAATTATAATTTTAAGATATTGAATACTAGGAATGTTTTTTAAGCATTGTTATTTATTTAAAAACAGGAAAAAATAACCGCCTCACACTACTTAGAGAAAAAATACAAATGAAAGATAAAGTAAAGCAATTGAAACAAAATAAAAGTAAAATGCAAGAAGAATTTAGAAGAAATGTTTAAAAGACTGACAAATCTCCGAAATAAAAATAAATTCTATTTTACACAAAAAAGCCTTTTTAAGAACCGATAAGATGATTTGACATTAATTTTAATTACAATTAAGTAAATTTTCTACTAAATGTTATGGTGACACTTTACAATAAGGTCCCACTAGTTATCTTAAGTTAACGCATTTACTAATATTAAGAATGTGCACTACATTCGTTACAGTTTTTATTATCATTTATTTATTATTCAACAATACTATTACTTTCATGTTATTCATTTTATGTCTACTCAGGCCAATTAAATAATACTAATAGATTCAACTTCTGGTTTTAACAATGCACTAGTTAATGTTGATTTTATCATTAACTAACATTACTAAAATTTTTTGATCTATTTTTCATTGTTAGTTATGTTAACTAATTCATATAAATGGAACTTTGTTGTAAAGTGAAATGGTTTACGTTTTTATTTTTGTATTTTTTTTTAACTACAATTACAGAACTCTTCATTACTGTATGTTATTCTGTAATAAATAAATAAATCAATTTACAAAATTACAGTATCGGTATTTAAACCAGCATACAACAAATAATACAAATAGCAGCTAAATGTGGAGTATAAACACTCTACAATTTATAATAATTTCTTTACATTACATTATCAAGAATGACGTTCAGAATCAGATTTATTAAGAATGCTTAATTGTTATGAAAATAATATGACAATGCAAAAATATTCTTCATTTTCTTAAATGAAGACATTTTATTTAAACGAAAAGCTGCCTCATTTGGCCTGTTAAGTTCTTTTTAATTTTAGGGTGGAAAGGTTTTAAAAGATTCACACAAAAAACATTCTTACAATTTTATGTGAATTTGTTTATAATATTTTTCATAAAGTGTAGTTTATATACCTGGCTCCAGCTGGAGACTCTGTATTGAGCGCATCTCTGCATGTTACAGTTCTGTTGGTTGAGCGGTCTGGGTGTGTAGGAAGCACATTGGGAATCCTCCACCACTCGCGATCCTGCCGAGTCGTGAGACATACACTCCACTCTCCTCACCTGAAGACCCCCGCCACAGGTCACCGGACACGGGCTCCACTCCCCGGTCACCCAGCTGACACACGTCAACACACATGAGCAAAGCAAGCACAATGACAGTGAGTTATAGCATTTAGAGGATTCATTTAGCTGGCCTACTCAATACCAGCTTCCACAGCGCCAGTCTAACCCAAAGAAACTGCATGCTTTGGGTCACTTACATTCATGAGTATGAAAATGCTCTAGGTTAAATACAATTTAAGATGTATTAGCACAAAAATATTGTGACACATCATTCAGTTTTGCTCTTTCAATGGCAAGCAACCAAGGCATAATTCACTCCTTTTGAGGAGGGACTGCTTTTCTAGCAGATAAACTTCTGTTTATGCATTATAGTAATATATATATATATATATATAATAAAAACATAATATAATACAGTATAATTTCTGTATAATTTGCCTCATGTAAAGAGCACTTAAACATCCTATGATAAATGTCCCATTCTGAGGGCGAGAATAACAGAGTAATACGGTTTGTTAGTGATTTTACATATATTTATTTTAAACATTTATTCACAGTCTATTGGATTCTGTTTTAAACACAGCAACTGTAAACATTTCAATGGTTTCCAAAACTGATGAGACAAGTCATAATGATTTACAGTGGTAATTAATAGCATGTCACACAAATTGGATTTAACCTAGTTTTAACGGTTTACAAATACACACCTACATTAAACATACATATAAAGGGTTTGAATTCTGGAAAATGACAAGGACAATGCAAGTGTTCAGCAGAAACACTTGGCCTGTCAAAGCTGAGCAGGTGCTCCCAGAAACCTGAAGATGAGAGAAACATTCTGAAGATATCGCTCACGGTGGGGACAAAAGTATTCCCACAGCAAAAAGCAAAAGCACATGTTCTCTGGCAGCCGATCTGCTCAGGGACCACGACAGTTTCAGGTTTCTGTACATGAACATCAGAAGAAAAACCCAGGGGTTTACCGCTAAGACAAGTGAAAGACTTATTATTTTAACAGACAAATACTGCTTTCTACTTCACACGCAAATACACTCAGACAAACCGAAAACACCCAGACAGTGACCTCAACAAAACATCTAGATCATACATGTAGGCCATGATTTACAACAGGTTTGCATGTAAAAACTCCTGATCTACCAATGCAATATAAGAATTAACTAAAGATTGTGATTTCAGACATGCCAAATAGGTTTTTATGTCATATTCATATGCCAACTATTCAAGTATCTGTGAAATATTACTACGATATCAAATAACTGTTTTTTTTTATGTGAAAAGTATTGTTAAATGTTATTTATACTCTCTATATTGGATCTTAGTAAATCAGGCCCATCATGTATATAAAATCTATTCATATAAAATAGATTGATAGTGTCCACAAAACTATAATACACAACAACCTACCTAGAACACAGACAGCAGCTCAGCTCAGAGCTCTACGATTCATATATGTGAACGGCAGAAATCAGGGAAATATTTACTGAGGTGACAGTACTGCAGTGTCTATAAAGCAAAAGAGAAAAACCTCCTCTGACACACGAGGCAGGCTCAAAGAGACGAGTGAAGCTCTGAGCTGAACAGTTGCCCTGGTTCTTCACATGTGAAGGAACGAGTGCTTGTAAGACATAAACATCGCACTAAACATGTAAAACACTGGTGCAAACTGATCTCAAACACATATTAATGATGTGAACAATCTCTTAGATGAGCCAGACAGTATTACATTATGTTATGCACTTAAATAGAATAAACATTTACTGAAAGGAAATATATAAACACTTATTTGATTTGAGCTAGGTGCAAAGCAAGAGTTCTCATTTCATTTAGTTCAATTTGACAGATCAAGAAACTAAAAAGAGATAAAAACAAAAATATAGAAGTATTAATATATGTATATGTATGTAATGGTAATGTAACTAAGATTACTCATTTTAGGTCATTTATTCTGACTAGATATGGATTACTGTTAGATTACTTTTGACTTTTTTATAGATTTAAATTGAATTATTTATGACCTTTAACCAACAGCAGAGAACGTGCAAATTCACTCTTAAATAAATGAAACATTAACTGTAAATCTGTTCAAATTAATATTGTAGGACAGAGGGATTTGATTGACATTTTTTTTTTGAGAATGTCTGCATCACTTTAATTAAACAAACATTAATAAACATGAAAACCGCAATGACATGGCCGAAGTCTTCCAGGGTGTTTTTTTTTAGATTAGTTTAGTAACTGCCATAATTGTTAATCTTATGCCCTCAGAATCTGTGTAATCTAAATTGTCATTCATTTACTACCCAGCTCATTCTCAAAGGACATAAAGATCTAAAAGACACTGTAATACTGATGGACTGTTTTTGATCAACTATGGTGCTGTACGTACCAGGAAATCAGTTACACATAGATGATTAAAATTCTTTAGAAAATCTCATAATGTAGTCCAGAGGCGCATGAAACGTGAGATTCCTGAGAGGTTGCATAGTCTGGACACATATGTGTGTTTGAGGTCATGCGCTGCAGTATTTCAGCCTCTGAAGGCTGTTACCTGTACACTTGTACATAGACTCGTGGTGCTTCCATGGGCCTCCACAAGCGTGGCTCGTACACATACGCCATCCTTACAGAACAGGAACAGTACAGCCAAAGCTGTGAGACCCAGCGGTTCTCAACAAGTCAGACCGCAATTTACAACACAACATTAAAACGCATTTGTGGGGAGAAATCGGTTTATGATACTAAATAAACACTCTAAAGAGACATTCCAGATATTAATGCACCAAACAAACTACAAACTAAACTTTGAGCTGAAAATGCTGTACCTGCGGGTTTGTGGGCACTGCTGTTCATTGCATGTGCGGTTACTGAGGGGTCGAGGGAGGGAAGCACACAGGTAATCAGAATACGCTTCATCATCAAAAGTACAGAAGACCAGACGTGACTGGTAACCTAGAATATATGGAAAAAGGATTGCAAAATTACAGAAAAATATAAACCCTTTTTCAATACAGATATACCAACCATGAATAAATGCATAACAAATACGTAAGAAAATCCCAACCATGACAATTGCATGCAGGGCATAATATTAGCAGCCTACAAACACAATAGCTCTCAACCAAGGGCCTCAGCAAACTTCCAAATGGGCCTCAAAAAAATTATTTTACAGGTGCATCTCAAATTATAATGTCGTGGAAAAGTTAATTTATTTCAGTAATTCAACTCAAATTGTGAAACTTGTGTATTAAATAAATTAATAAAGTTGTTTAAGTCTTTGTTGTTGTTGTTTTAATTGTGATGATTTTGGCTCACATTTAACAAAAACCCACCAATTCACTATCACAACAAATTAGAATACTTCATAAGACCAATAAATAAATATATATATATGTTTAGTGAATTATAGTGAATGTTCATTTACTTTACATTTACTCAATACTTGGTAGGTGCTCCTTTTACTTTAATTACTTCCTCAATTTGGCGTGTCATGGAGGTGATCAGTTTGTGGCACTGCTGAGGTGGTATGGAAGCCCAGGATCTTCAAAAAGCTGCTCAGCAGAAGGAAGCATGAAGAGTGCTCCAAAATGTCTTGGTAAACGGGTGCAGTGACTTTGGTTTTCAAAAATCACAATGGACCAACACCAGCAGATGACATTGCACCCCAAAACATCACCGACTGTGGAAACTTAACACTGGACTTCAAGCAAATTGGGCTATGAGCTTCTCCACCCTTCCTTCAGACTCTAGGACCTTGGTTTCCAAATGAAATACAAAACTTGCTCTCATCTGAAAAGAAGACTTTGGACCACTGGGCAATAGGCAAGTTTTTCTTCTCCTTAGCCCAGGTAAGACACCTCTAACTTTGTCTGTGGTTCAGGACTGGCTTAACAAGAGGAATACGATATCTGTAGCCAAATTCCTTGACACGTCTGTATGCCTTGACTCAGTCCATTCCTTGTGAAGTTCACTCAAGTTCTTGAATGGATTTTGCTTGACAATCCTCATAAGGCTGTGGTTCTATCGTTAGATGTGTATCTTTTTCTTCCACACTTTTTCCTTCCACTCAACTTTCTGTTAACATGCTTGGATACAGCACTCTGTGAACAGCCAGCTTCTTTGGCAATGAATGTTTGTGTCTTACCCTCCTTGTGAAGGGTTGTCTTGATTGTCAATTATTGTCTTCTGGACAACTGTCAGATCAGTCTTCCCCATGATTGTGTAGCCTAGTGAACCAAACTGAGAGACCATTTTGAATGCTCAGGAAACCTTTGCAGGTGTTTTGATATGATTTGCTGATTGACATGTCACCATATTCTACTTTGTTGAGAGTGAATTGGTGTGTTTTTGTTAAAAGTGAGCCAAAATCATCACAATTAAAAGAACCAAAGACTTAAACTACTTCAGTCTGTGTGCATTTAATTTATTTAATACACATATTTCACAATTTGAGTTGAATTTCTGAAATAAATGAACTTTTCCACAACATTCTAATCTATTGAGATGCACCTGGATATAAGACAAAACAAGCATTAAGGCTTCAAAAAAAAATATATATATATCAAGATTCAAGGTGTATTTTTTATAATTAGTTCCCTCTAAACCTGTCATTTTTATTTGTGATCCAGGGGCTCCCACAGTATTGGAAAGCCTAGATATATGGATGTATTGATGGAAATAAGCTCTAAAATTTAAATCGCTCAGAAATGGCTTATTGAGCAAACATGGAAAAAGTACACATTTATTGGTGATAAAAAGTAGTCACATTTTCAGTTTGTTTATAGTTTGTTTTTATGTCTTTTCTGTTTTCAGTGTCATGATTGATTTTAACTAACCTGTTAATTAGTTCAGCTCTCATTTATTTGTTCCCTGTTTATTTGTTTCTTTGGTTACATATTTAGAATTTTCTGTTCTGGTGTGCCTCACTGGTTTCGGCCCATGTCTGCTTATTGTTTAAGCCCTCAGTTTCCTGTTCCCCTTTGTCCTGCATTGATTCTGTTTGTTTGTTTTATAGTGGTTGTATTTTTCTCCTGTTTCATGTTTTAAGAGATACTAAAACATCTTCCTAAGGATCTTTTTCATCATGTGCTTCACTGCACCCAAAAACCCATGAGAGAATGCAGAAACAAAACAAGGATTTAATAAACCGGGCTGAAGATTAACTCCTCACCAACAGCACGGATGACCTCAGGAGTGGTATGTGGAGGAGTTCTTGGAAAACTCCCATCTGGTGAGTTGAAGCAATACATTTCTCAATGCCTGCTTTTGGATGGGACTGAAGTTATTAATATGAGTTATGTCAGTTCCTTTCTCCCGTTAATTGTAATAGGCCCTTAGTGAACATTAATTATGTCCTCTGTCTGAACAGTTCAAATGTTGTAGTTGATGCAGTTTATGAGTGCAATCATTATCATCATTCAGTCTCCATCCGAAAGCATGTGGGCACTCCAGCTCACCTAAGCCTGCACCCTCCATATACCTTAGCACTGGGACCATGTCCCCCAGTCCACCTGTCTTTCCCCAAGACTGATAGATGATTTCTAACAGAGCTGACCTGATACCTAAAGTGGCAGATCCAGCCTTTACTTTCTTCTAGGTAGTTCTGAAGAAGACAACTTCTTCTATCCAGTCCCCAGCCTAGAGTCTGTTCTTGAATTCTCTCCAGAGTGTCATTCCAGTCCTAAGATTGCTAAATCTCCTGAGTACAGCCCAGTGATGACTCCAGCCCATGAGTACAGTCCAGTGATGGCTCCAGCCACTGAGTACAGCCCAGTGTAGGCTTCAGCACCCAAGTTCAGCCCAATGATGGCTCCAGCCCTTGAGCACAGCCCAGCGATGGCTCTAGCCCCTGAGTACAGCCCAGTGTCGGCTTCAGCCCCTAAGTACAGCCAGTGATGGCTCCAGCCCTTGAGCACAGCCCAGTGATGGCTCTAGCCCCTGAGTACAGCCCATTGTCAGCTTCAGCACCTAAGTACAGCCAGTGATGGCTCCATCCTTTGAGTACAGCCCAGTGATGGCTCTAGCCCCTGAGTACAACCCAGTGTCGGCTTCAGCACCTAAGTACAGCTAGTGATGGCTCCAGCCTTTGAGTACAGCCCAGTGATGGCTCTAGCCCCTGAGTACAGCCCAGTGTTGGCTTCAGCCCCTAAGTACAGCCAGTGATGGCTCCAGCCCTTGAGCGCAGCCCAGTGATGGCTCTAGCCCCTGAGTACAACCCAGTGTCGGCTTCAGCACCTAAGTACAGCCAGTGATGGCTCCAGCCCTTGAGTACAACCCAGTGATGGCTCCAGGCCATGAGCACAGCTCAGTAGTGGCTTCAGCCCTGGAATTCAGCCCAGTGTTGGCTCCAGCCCCAGAGTACAGGCTGGTGATGGCTCCAGCCCCTTGGTACAACTCAGTAATGGCTCCAGCCATGGAATTCAGCCCAGTGTTGGCTCCAGCCCGAGTATAGCCCAGTGATGGCTCCAGCCCCTGACCAGAGTTCAGTGATGGCTCCAGCACCAGAGTACAACCCAGTCTCAGCTTTAGCCCCTGAACACAACCCAGTGATGGCTCCAGTCCATGAACACAGCTCAGTGATGGCTCCAGCTCTACAATTCAGCCCAGTGATGGCTCCAGCCCCAGAATACAGCCCAGTTATGGCGCCAGCCCCTGAGTATAGCCCAGTGTTGGCTCCAGCCCCTGAGCACAGCCCAGTGTCGGCTCCAGCCCCGGAGTACAACCCAGTGATGGCTCCAGCTCTCGAGTACAACCCAGTGATGGCTCCAGCTCTCGAGTACAACCCAGTGATGGCTCCAGCTCTCGAGTACAACCCAGTGATGGCTCCAGCTCTTGAGTACAACCCAGTGATGGCTCCTGCTCTTGAGTACAACCCAGTGATGGCTCCAGCCCTTGAGTACAACCCAGTGATGGCTCCAGGCCATGAGCACAGCTCAGTAGTGGCTTCAGCCCTGGAATTCAGCCCAGTGTTGGCTCCAGCCCCAGAGTACAGGCTGGTGATGGCTCCAGCCCCTTGGTACAACTCAGAAATGGCTCCAGCCGTGGAATTCAGCCCAGTGTTGGCTCCAGCCCGAGTATAGCCCAGTGATGGCTTCAGCCGCTGAGCACAGCCAAGTGATGGCTCCAGCCCCTGACCAGAGTTCAGTGATGGCTCCAGCACCAGAGTACAACCCAGTCTCAGCTTTAGCCCCTGAACACAACCCAGTGATGGCTCCAGCCCCGGAGTACAACCCAGTGATGGCTCCAGCTCTCGAGTACAACCCAGTGATGGCTCCAGCTCTCGAGTACAACCCAATGATGGCTCCAGCTCTTGAGTACAACCCAGTGATGGCTCCTGCTCTTGAGTACAACCCAGTGATGGCTCCAGCCCTTGAGTACAACCCAGTGATGGCTCCAGCCCTTGAGTACAACCCAGTGATGGCTCCAGCCCTTGAGTACAACCCAGTGATGGCTCCAGCCCATAACCACAGCTCAGTAATGGCTCCAGCCCTAGCATTTAGCCCAGTGATGGCTCCAGCTCCAGAGTCAGACCAGTGATAGCCCTAGCCCCAGAGGATAGCCCAGTGTCATCTCCATCCCCTGAGCACAGCCCAGTGTCGGCTTCAGCCCCTTAGTACAGCCCAGTGATGTCTCCAGCCCCTGGCCAGAGTTCAGTGATGGATCTAGAATCTGATAATCACTGTGTGATTAAATTAATTTAATTATTCAGAATATGTTGCCACTAGTTTCTGTATATATAAAAGGTTTTATATGAGCATAAACCTCCAGAATTTTTTTATTTAAATATTTTAATTATTTTACACAATTTTAACATATTGCCACTCCTACTGTCTGTAAATAAAAAACTTTGAAAAAATTAGCTGCTTTGTCATCACAGCAGAAATATGAGAAATACCTCTGAATATCATTTTTTAGTCAAAAAGGTTGCGATACACTGTACTAATAGTGACATCAGCTTGCTTTACCCTTGTTAAAAATGTGAGAATTTGGTCCTTATTTTGCTTTAATGACAACATGAACAGGCTGGGGTGATCAGTGTAAGTTAGTGCATATGCAATGATCCTGTTATACAGAAGAGTAGATTTCAGTACTTACAAATTGTAGTCTGTTACTGATTACAAATTACATATTGAAAACTGTAGTTAGTTACATAATCTTGGTTACTTGTTTTAGGTAATACATTCGGACTACTTTTGAGATTACTTTCAGATTACTTTTTATCAAATTTGTTTTAAACTTACCATTAAAGTACCATAATGATATAAAAAAAGTGAATTAAAAACACATTCTATATTTATGTCAATATCATACACCAGGGTTTCCAAAACTGGGCTTAATGTAATAACTGCAGTGGGGTTAATAATTAGTAAAATCATAAAATGTTTAAATAATAATAATTTAAACACTTGAACACTAAAAATATAAAACATTTTATTTGTTCATCTGCAAGTCAATGTGACCATTAACCAACATCAAAGAACTGTAAACATGCAAATGTACTGTTAAATTACTGAAATTTAAGAAACCTTATTTCAAGTAAATGAAAACATGAAAACAACAATGACATTATAGGCCCAAAGTCTTCCCGGTTTGAAATATTTTTTGTTCAGATTTCCAGAATCAGCAGTTACAGCATAAACTGCTGTATTCTGGCACCCAACCCCGTTCTGCTTTCCTTCTTACTAGATATTCATAAAGATTGTTATTATGCATCATCATGTGCATCTCACCAACAGCAGCCCTCCCAAGCTTTGATGATAAGTGTCTCAACTGCAACTGCTCCTGATGTACTTCAGTGAAAACAACATCCAAACTGCCTCAAGATTTCTGCTGCAGCTAGTCTTTAATCAGAGATTAAATAAACCAGAAATTAAACATCCCCTTCATTCTCTTCAAACAGTGCCACTTTAGAGCTTTCCTTCCACAGGATATGCCACTTGGCTCTACTGGAGCTGGTTGGCTTGATACACACCCTATCTGTCCTGATCGGTCCAGGGTGTTTGTGACACAAATCTATGCATTTTTAACAGAATCCACAAAATGCCCGTGTAAAAAGCCTGGTTAGCTGTTTATGGCAGTAATCCGAATTTGATTACTGAATTAAAGCTGAAATTGAATTAGTTTCATAATTTGACATTGTAATTTTACAATGCAACATTAACATTGTTATTTTCCTGTTTATTTATGTGAAGCTGCATTAAAACAACCTGTACTAGAGCTGAAGATCTTTGCCCGAACCCGATGGGACCCGACGGGTTCGGGCTTAATTTATATCATCTTACGCGGGCTCGGGCCGGGCTCAGGCTTGCGATCCGGTTTGCGAGGTAAACGAGCGGTCATGTGATGTGTTTCAATTAGCGTGAGAAAGATGCGAAAAAGAATGCTGAGTAGGTGTAACGGAGATTTGCCTCTGGCGATTACGTTTTGGTTGCACCAGCAACTAAAGCAAAGTCTGAGTTGTGGAAAAGTTTTGAACATGTTTATAATGAGTATAATGAGTGAATAATGACGCACCATCAGTGAGCGCAGGAACGGGCTGAAGACATCTACAGTGGATTCAATAATTTTCCTCCACAAAAACATGTAGGCTTAGCCTAATTTCTGTGAAGGGTTTTTCAAATGATAACTAAATATTCATTGAGTCTTAAATGCATAATGTGGACAGAGTATTTACGATAATGTTGGCATTATTCTTTTATTAAATATCATCTGCTAGTGTGAAGAAAATCCGGCGGAGCCTTTATCTTAATTTCGTTATTGCCAAATACCCATCTCAATTTAAAATTTATCTTAATTTAATTTGTTAAAAAAGACTCGTTTTTATTGGTGCGTTGGTCTATTTATAGGCTAAATGATCCTAAGTCTAGAATGCTGAGATGTTACGATGTCACAGAGGACTTATTTTATTTCTTTATTCCAACTTCCAAGTGGTCTAGTCTACGTTAGTTATGAATAAATTATGTTAAAACATGTATAAAAGACTTATTATTGACAAAAGGCAAAAGAGTTGTGTGCGTGCGCACATTTAAATAATATTGGGCTGTAAACGGGTTCGGGCTTTAAAAAAGCTGTCAATCAAAATGTACTTGTCGGGCTCGGGTCCCGTCGGGCCTAACTTTTAAGGCCCGATTACAGCTCTCTGTACTGTATAAAGAACTATATAAAAAAAAGTATGACTTGACTTGCCTTGATCACAAATTCAATGAACTACAGCGACACACTCTTAAAGACGAGACACTACCTGAGAACTGGGTTAAATATTTAATACAGTATCACCATAATTTACCCCAGTTGTTTAATCACAGTAAATCAAGGCATGTTTCTGAAAAATTAGTTATGTTTATTTACACTGCAAAAAGAGGTAACCTGCCATTGTGACTTCAAATAGCTATTTCTACATGATTTAACCCATATAGACTTGTTATGTTGGTATAATTATTATATAAGTTGATTCAGCAATATAATACAGTAATATATAATAAATAATATTTCTGACTTTAATAAAACCAGATAATGTAGATGTTACCATTATTATATTGCAATTTTTTCAGTGTATGCAAATGAGACTAAATATGCACTCATTTGCAAAAATATCCAAGACAGAAATCTGAACACTGGATAAAGCCAGGTTCAAAGTTCTTGTGTCATTTTTGTTGACATATTACAGAGTTTCTCTTGTTACCACTCTGTAAATAAATACTGTCAGAATCATATTAAAGGCAGCAAAAAAGCATCATGTTTTTATGGATATAGTGTTACATATATCAGCTTACATAACACTATTATCTAAACAAACCTCTCTGTAAAGCCCTTAAGAAAACAGACAGGAATGAAACTTTCAGTCAAACTTGCCTGTTGTATCTTGCCTTAAATGTACAGACACTCTTCCCGTGTCCTTCTACAAAACCCCGAGGCTGAGCCTGCCATATTTCCTCAATGCAAACTGCTTATTGGTACTGACCTGAGCTGCACTCCTTGCTGCAGGCAGACCAGGAGCCGTAGCTCCAGTAATATCCCTCCACTGAGCGTCCGTTCGGCAGATAATACTCATACTCCACTCCCTCATTGTCCTCTTGAGTGATTAGCTGTAGAGAAACAGACACTGGTGGTCATAGTGTTCTGTGGAAAATATGTCTCAAACAGGTGAAGGCAAGCAGCAAGTTTTTGTTTACATTTTGCAGGCTCTCCTTTATTGCAGTGCCTCACTCTGAAACGTGCACCTCATATATTTATTCAATTAAATTGCACTAGCCACTTCCAGTTTTGTTTTGATTAATTGTGAATTCTACTTCCAACATTAATTAACACACACTCAAATCTAATAGGAATCCTTAAATGTGCTCTCACCTCTATCACTAGGGGCTCAGTGGTCGGGCCGCGGCCTGTGATTATCTCAGGAATCTTCTCCCCCTCGGTTCCTCTCTGGTAATACAGCACAGTGCCAGCAATAGGTGTGGCACGCGAGAAGTCGATCACCCAATGTCCGTTAAGGTAGTACTCACCACGCAGGTTTTTGATTGCTATCAGAGGAAAAATGCAAGGATACAAAGCTCAATGATGCTGATGAATAGATTAGGATTAAGATCTTACTCCCATACAGTGGCGTCTCATTGAGGGAGGCACAAATGGTATGAGGATGATTTAATGTTAATAAAATTTAGAATTCATTTTAGTTCATGTCTTAGCCAATCACCATCGAGTGTTCACTTTCAGCGCTGAGGAGTGTTGAGAAAAGAAACCTCACAGAGGAGCCTAGCCTCGCTTCTGGTACAGTATATCAACCAATCATCAAAGAGATGTAAATTACGTGATATTACTTTGAACGTCTCCAGCTGCACTGATAATGTACGATGTACTTATGATGAGTAGTGATATTTAATATTTAATACACCAAAAGATTTATCAAGCTGTCATTCAAACAGTATATATAGAAATTAAAAATAAAGAGTGAACACGTCTGAGCTGGATATAGGCTACAGCAGTCGGATTAATTATACAGCACAACAGACTTTTAAGAAGGGATGGATGTTTGCTTCAAGTGAAAGGAAAGATAAGTGAAATTATTTTATTTTCTGGTTACACTTTATTTCGATAGTCCACTTTAGACATTCTACTGACTATAAGTAACTTTGTAACTACATGTCAACTACACATCAACTAAATATCCGAAATTTGCAACTACATGTCTACTAACTCTCAGAGTAGACTGTTAGGGTAGGTTTAGGGTTAGTCTTAGGGGTAGGTTTAGGCTTAGTATAAGTTGACAATAAGTATTTTGCTATATCTCGATATACGATATATATATCTCGATATCTTTACAGGAAAAATAACCCCCCCCAAAACTACTGCAAAAACAAATAAGCCAAATATTACATGTTTAGGGCCCTATGAAACGTTTTTTGTTTTTTTTTCACCATGTTTTATTGTTACCTAATTCTGTGTTTTAGCATGTGCAATTATTTAAATGCATAAAAACAACTTAATTAGTTAAAAGAAATCTGAAAATAGCCTTATGTGAAATGTTTTTTTTCCCTTCAGAAATTCTGTGTATTCACATTTTTCTGGTTGTCAAATGAAGGCATAAAACATTCATTTATCTTTTAATTATTTAAAATTAATCAAACTTTATTTTTTGGTAAACAAAGGGGATTTACTATTAAAAATAAAACATGGAAGAAATGTTGTGTGATTATTCCTTAAAAAAAAAGTTCATTTCATTTTAATAGTAGTAGTAGTGGGCTATGTACATTCTGCTGAACAATAGTAATAGATTTCTGGCAATTACTTTTATTTTGACGGGTTTACCTTTACAGTTCTGTGTATGTGATACTACAGTCTATGATGTGATATGAGCTAGTTTTACTCAAATCAAACGGCCAGATGCTCATGAAGTGACTCTCGGTGCAGTTCTGGAGATGTTGTTCATGTGTTCACGTCTTATTTAGTGAGACAGCAGACGCTGAAATCACCGGAGCGTCACGCGCGCATCCGTGTGTTTAATGAATGAAGAAGCGCTCTGCTCCATTCATTAACAGAGACACGCAGAACATGCAGGATTCATATTTAAATAGACTGTTCCGGCTTAATATTTACAGATATTAGTCCATATCGTGATTTGATGTAAGTGCAATGACCTATTTTTGATTAATTCATTCAAAATTTGGCAAATTCCGTGCCATTCAGCGTTAAACTGTAACGTAAATTCAGTTATTATGACTGGATTCCGCGATTCCGTCCGCGTTTTCTGCATCGCGGAAATCATTGGGCCCTACAGTAGACATCTGCCTGCTGTTCGCCCTACGTCCTATTTTTTTTTTTTAGACTTAGTTTTTTAGACTAGTTCTGTACACGCGAGGGGAGGGGGGACAAAAGCAAGGAGGCGGGGGGGGGGGCGAGCGGGGGCGAGCACAGCACAGAGAAGGCAAAGAATCAAAGTGGCAGAATCAGAATTAAATATAAACAATATATCAATATATACGATATGTCAAAATCCATATCGTGTTTAAAAAATATCTCGATATATCTTAAATATCGCGATATTGCCCACCCCTAGTTGCAAAGTTACTTAATGCTAGTAGAGTGTCTAAAGTGGACTATCAAAATAAAGTGTTACCTATTTTCTTTATGTTTTCTGACTAAAATCAACCAAAACACCATTTTAAAGTGGTTAAGCAAATAATAATTATAATCGGTAGGGATCAATAAACCAATACAATTAGTGCCTCCTCTATTTTAAAACCCACGAGCCACCGCTGCTCACATAACTCACCAAGGTAATTACGCGTTGGTACGGTTTCCTTAATGCTGATTGTGGTCGCCCCAACAGGGATGATGAACATCTGATTGTAACCTGTAAGCAAGAGATAAAACTATTTTTCAGGCACAGGAACATGCATATAAAATGTAAATGTGGTTATATTTTGGGCCCATTTACCTTTGGGCAGGTTTCGCATTGAGAAATTGTTTTTGACTAGACTGCATGACTGTCCGTTTCCTCCACACTGTAGACAGGGATCCTCCTCTTGGCGCGAATCCAGCATGTTATCACAGCCAAGACGCTGTAAGCAGACAAAACACAGACACAGCGCTGTAGTTCTCTAAACACCATACAAGTTCAAGGTAGAAGACTCCTTGTGGCTGCACGATTTAACAAAGATGCTGTTGTTCAACTCCACACTGAGAAATCTCAAACAGCCAATTAAAGGCTCTTAGAAAGCTCACAGTTTTCACTCTCTTCCTACCTTTAAAATGTCAAAATTAAAGCAATTGTGAATATGATAATTATTCTAAATAGACCTCATTAAAAAACCAAGAACAAATGACAATGTTAAAATGAATTCCAAGAATTTAAAGCTCTTAGGCGCGCAAAATATTTACTAAACCACAGCAGGCAAGAAAGCACCTGCAGTAGGGATGTGCAAAACTGCATATTTCCATAATTGATCAGTGAGTTGGGTGGGATGATAGTCGGATTTAAAGGGTTGGATGACTGAAAAAGAAAATGATAATCATCAATTTCTCACGCTTCATGTTTCATAACATTTTATGTGCTCTGTGTACATGTGCTGATTAAAGTTTATATGTGAATCAGTGTTATTTTAGTATCACTAATAGACTATTATGTTTTATTATTAGTTTTTATTTTTCTATTTTCTATTTTAACTTTAACTTTTGTTAAAGTTTCACCAATTTTTTTTTAGTATTGTCATTTTTATTAATAATATTTAAATTGTTCATTAATTTTAACCTCAATGAGATAAAAAAAAATTGCCTTCATGTTTATTTTTTACGTAATTCTAGTTAACGTTAATGGCCCTGATGTGAGTAAAAGCCCAAATTAAAAATTTCATTACATAAAGCAACTAATTTCTTTTATGAATCTCTTTATGAACCTTTTAAAGCATCAAAAGTTTTGATTGTTTTGACTTTTCAATGCCGGGACAGAAATCTCTCAGGTTTCTTTAAAAATGTCCTCCGTTTGTGTTCTGAAGATGAACCAGAGTCTGGGTCAGGGCTGGGAAGGTTACTTTTAAAAAGTATTTCATTACAGAAATTTAAAAAGTAATCAGTAACTTATTTCGTTAGATTACTCAGGTTTAGTAAATTAATCTAAATACTTAAGCATACTTTGAAATACTTAAGCTTTGTAACACTGACATCTACCAGCCATAGGATTTGTGTTTTCTTTGCATTTAATTTTTAAGAACATCAATTTTCTACAGAATTTCTATGAACAACAATTTTTTTTTAATGTCATTTCAATCTTCCAATCAATATAAATTCAATTTGAATGCAAAGGATTCTGTGCTGTTTCATGCTGCATTCCAAGCTTCAAAACAAATCCAGGCACACCAAACACATAATAAAAGTAGACAAAACAACTGGCACAGTTGTCCAAGTTATACAATAGATTTGTTTAATGAATGGACCAAACCTTAAAGGGGGGCTACAATGGTGTTTCGTGTATTCAGAGTTATTCACAGTTTTAAAGAGATGGATTCTCATGCTAAACATGGTCAAGGTTATAAAAAAATAATAATTTGGATGAATGACAGAGAATTTTTGTGCTAAAAATCTTACTTCCGGGTTGGTACAGGTTTCGGCTGGATTTTTTCGATCGTGGATCTAATGACATAGACGATGGTGTAACTTCTTATATGAGCATTTCTCTGGGAAAAGCGCGCCGCGCACACATTTACCAGAGGAGAGCGAGACCGCGCACATCAACGTGCTTCATCGGGAAATCGTCGGCAGCGCTGCATAGGATTTGTTCGAGAATGTCTCCAAATAAGTGCATTTTTGAATGTGAGGGAAAGTTGACCGTGTTCAGCTTCCCCAAGAACCCAGCTTTACATGACTAGTGGATGCAGTTAGTTTTTCCGGGGCAGCAACAGTGTATCAATTGCCTTTGTGTGTTCTACTCATTTCAGTGACGGCACGCCTCCAGAAGCTCGGCTTTTTCCGGAAAGAATTGGAAAGCTGTATTTTTTCTTTTATAAATATGATAAAACTAAAGACTGTTTGGAGATATGAAGGATGCAGTACTACTCTCAAGATTAACATGAGATTAGGTGAAACTGTGTATGTTATGTACCCTTTAAGTAAAAGAATCACTGAGTAAAAATGGACATGGCTAATTTCCCACGGTCATAAGAAACGTCGTTATTAACGATGCTTTTGGGAAAATTTCAAAAATAAATAAATTTCAAAATAAATAAATACACATTGTAGACTAGGCTATATATTGTAGGCTAGAAATGGAAAATCAAAATGTCTGGTCAAATTTGGCACTAAAAAAATACTGTATCCCCATATGTAAAAAAAAGTGTGCTAGTTTGTGCAAGTAACGTTGTATGTGCTATGTGTATGGAAAAACTATACTTTCAAAAAATATATATTTTATCATATTATTAGGAATATTCTAACTACAAGCAACAGCACAAATAAAATACAATAGAGTAAAGATACAAATAAAATAAACTCACTTTTAGGGATTTTTAGGGAGGTCTAACATTAGATTTTAGGTACAGAAATTGAATAAAGTAATCAAATGTAAAACAGCATTGCATTTTGGACTTTAAATTAAAGATTATTCTTTATTAAAGTTACAAAAGCTTTTCAATCAAGAGCAGTGAGTGATTTCTTTGTTGTTGCTGTTCGATTAATATAAAGACTGTCACTTTAAGAGAATGCACTGATCCAGTGTTCGTATTAGTATTGAACAAGAGTGAATGGTTTGTCCACTGTTTTTTTTTTTCCATCGCTGTTGTTGTAATGTCTGGGAACCCAGAATGCGCATCCATCAACAGAAACAAATATTACCTGAACCCTGTTTGTTTTATGTGTTATTTATAGTAAACCATATTACAGATGCTTTGTCAGATTTAAGTTGAACAGTGGACCCAGCGCGTGCTGAACCGTGTGTGGTGAACCGAAGGCTTCGGGTTTTTCAATGGATCGTCCCACCCCTGGTAAATATAATATAATTGTAATTCTGACCGACCTGCTCCCTTACTGGCGAACATGGCTGGGAT
This sequence comes from Carassius carassius, assembly GCF_963082965.1. NCBI lineage: Eukaryota > Metazoa > Chordata > Actinopteri > Cypriniformes > Cyprinidae > Carassius > Carassius carassius. The sequence goes on along the minus strand of NC_081786.1, from coordinate 28,507,118 downwards.
TTTGCAGCAATTTGCTGCGTCTGTGGCCAGGACTTTTCTCCTTTTTATACGTTCCCTCTCTGCTCCTCCTTTGCGTTTATGCTCAATTTTTTGCGCTATTTTCTATGATAAAGCCTGCCAATTAGGCAGTACTTCGCTAATGTTGGGCATGTGGTGGTTTCATTTTCACCCGCGATCGCCTGATTCTATATTCATAAACCCATCAATTAGTTTGCAGTTGCAACCTTCAAATGCAATCTGCAACCCGTTCTGGGTTTGGAACAACATTGAGTAAACATTGACAGGAGCTTCTTTTTTGGATGAACTATCCCTTTAAGAAAGACCTCCATAATTGGCTGGTCCTTTCTGATTAGACTCATTTCTTAAAGAGGCCTCATAACAACTCTGGATTGAGCACTTGAACAGGGACAAAGCAGGCGAGTTGAGGTCTGCCAGAACCTGTTCTGAAATGTGTTCCTGTGGGCAGAGGATCTGTTACACAGGCAGTGTTTTGATGGCTTTAGCAGCAGTGCAGAAACAGGGAATGAAATTAGAATCCACTCAAAGAGAGTTTACCAAGAGTGGTTCTGTCTCTAAATTCATCTGCTTTGAAGAAGAAAGAAAATCTAAAGATAAATAAAATGTAAATACACTACTGGGCCTCAATTATCCACTAGCTGACTGGCCGACCATCTGGATCATCATTGAAAAACTTGGTTGTGCTAACCTTACAGAGCCCGTCCACACAGATGTCCTTTCCTCCGGGGTGGCAGCGTGTTCCGTCCACCACCGAAGACTTGTGCCGAAAGTAGAAGTTCTCTCCTCTGGGAATGCAGTTGAGCTCACAGGGGTTTTCTCCTGAACAGAAGAGAGAAGATACAGCATAACATTGGTACTGTCACCTGCACAGAACCTCTAGTATACCATGCTAAATATTTCATTTTGGGTTGAATCAGGCCAGACATGCAGCATCACTTCCTGTCTGTACATACCACCATAGTACGGCAGCCATTTATAGCGCTTTCCTTGGAAATCAGAGCCATCAAACTGAGAGCACTGCTCCTCTCTGAAATCCCTGGATCCCTCGGGACAGTCCTGATAAGGTTTGGGGTCAGAAAATTAATACTTTTATTCAGCAAGGATGCATGAAATGGATTAAAAGTGACAGTAAAAGCATTTATAATATTGCAAAAAGTTTCAGTTTGGAATAAATGCTGTTCGGTGACACTGAAGACTGGAGTAATGATGCTGAAAATTTAGCTTTACATCACATGAATGAATTACAGTTGAATACATATTCACATAGGAAACAGCTGTTTTAAATTGCAATAGTTTTTTACAATATTACTATTTTTTACTGTATTTTTGATCAATAAAGTGCAGTCTTAATGAGCTTCTTGCAAAAATATTCATGACCACAAACTTTTGAATGATAATGTAGATATTAATAATGTCAAAGCAAAATACAATATACAATGAACTTTAGGATGGTACTAATGGATCAGATGCACATGGACATGCACATGGGTCAGGTTTCCAGTGTGTACCTGGATATTACACGAGCGATAGGACTTCTCTGGACCCACACAGCTATGACCTCCATCAGTTCTGTAGAAAGAGGACACATGAACTAAAACACAGTATTGCAAGGTGATCTGGAAAACCATCTGGAAAACCAAGTTCGTATTTGCAGCTGACAATGTTATTAACATTAAATACCGTCAACTCAGTGTTGTTGTGTAACATTACTGTAATGTAGCATGGTAACTAGCAATCTTTGCATTATGCAAACGTGAAAATAAAAAGTGTTCAATCATGCAGGTATAACACACAATTCAATGCAATTCCCATTTATTTCTATAGCACTTTTCACAATACAACTCAAGATATTTTAAATGTCTCTTAGAGCCACCCCCCAAAAAGTTTGAAAACACCTTAAAATCAAGCATCTCTTATTATAGACATGTCTAAGGATGCATACAAAGGCACACCCTCACTAAAGAAACACACCCACAAGTGTTCTCTGCTTATAGGTGTGTACCGAGACACAACAAGTTCTGCACTACTTCATATGTTTGCTCGTTTGGTCCAAAGGCGTCATCCCGTTCTCCTGTCCTCATACAGCAGTAACATCATTAATGAACAGATACAGCTGCATGGAGTTTCCAAATGTTATGTCAGCACATGACAGACAGTAATATTGCGACAGTAATAATTTGTGTGATTCACCCGGCGAGACAAAAAGACACAGCAGTACACAGGTACGAACACTCGCATCAAGCTGGAAGAGAGATGTCTGAAAGTCCCAGAAACATCGCCTCAGGGGAACATTCTAGTCTTGAGCGAGAAGTGTATTCAAAAGCTCAAATTTCTCACATGTTACTGAGTTCACTTGTAAAACTCAGTTTCTGGGAAGTTCTGACACACATGCACGTTTATGTTTCTCAAAGCATCGTGCATGCAAACAAAGACAGAAGAGATACCAACTGGTAGAAGCCTACCTTTTCTTATGGGAAAGTATTATTTAACTTAATTTGGGCTTGGCAAATAATTTAAAGAGGAGTGGTACATTTATAGAAAACCTGCCTCCTTTTCATACTCGCCGTTCACTGAGTAAAATGCAAGACTAAACACGCAAACCAGATTCCAACACCCAGATTTATGACCAAAGCTCTCAATGTCAAGTCCCTATCACTGAAACTCACACTTATACAATGTACCACGGTCCTCTTAGAGTGCGAACTTGACCTTGACCTTGCATACTTGACTAGAAACATTGCAGATGATACACTTTTAAAAATAAAAATTCCAAAAGGGTTTGCAGTGATGCCATATGAGAACCATTTCTGGTTCCTCAAATAACCTTTCCGTGATCAGTTCTTAAAAGAACCATTTTTTTCTTAGTGTGAAGAACATTTTTGAATTCTCACTATGAAGAACCGATGGAAAGCTTTCATGGATGGTAAAGGTTCTGCATGGAACAAAAAAATCTTTCTACTTTTCACATTTTTAGTCTAGAGCTGTCAAACGATTAATCACATCCGAAAATAAACGTTTTTATTTACATAATACATCCATGTGTACTGTGTATATTTATGATATATATATATATATATATATATATATACACATACAGTATATTTTGAAAATATTTACATTCATATAATTATATATTAATATAGTTAATATATAAACGTAACATATTTTTCTTAAATTTATCCACCCATGGTTGTGTATTTATATATACATAATAAACCTACACACAGTACAGACACAAAACGTTTATCACGATTAATCGTTTTACGGCATACATTTTCACATTTAATTCACTTGCCGTTTCTTAGTAAAATTTACTAGCAATTTCTATACGAAAATAGTTTCTACATCCTTTTTTTTCAGTGTAGATGCCAATACAGAACCTTTATATTTAAGAGTGTAAATAACATCTTAAGGACAGGAATAGAGAATAGGGTTTCTTTAACTGAACACCTGGAGGCCAGGCCTGTTTCTAAAAAGCCAAAAGATGTAAACAAGGACGATGACTGGTGCTTTCAACCGTGGGCTCTTCTCCACACATGAACCTAGTCAAGACACTGCCTTGACTATGTTCATGTCTCAGTTTACCGTCTTTTTTCAAACTGGATATTCTCCTTTCAGCTACAGAAGAATAGCTCTCTCTCCTGTGTATTCAAAGCACCATTCAATATCTCGTTTTTAAGCTCTGACGGGCCTCTTGACATCTGTTTCATCCCTGAACTAACTCAAGTGAACGTGATGACAGTCTGCCACTCACCGCTGGGTTACACATCGCCTGGTCCTCATAGTAACCCCACCGCCACAGCTGCGACTGCATTCACTATACGGACCCCACTCATCCCAGAAATCACCGGTGGGTTGCTATAAACATGGTTAGCAAATCATCAGTTTTTATCAAATCACATACTGTATGAAGATAGTTCAAGTCATGAGGAAATGCTGTTTTCTGCCACATTACGATATACATCCTGAAGGATTATCTGAAAAGAAAAAAAAAAGCAAGGCAGGACTTGGTTCAGTGCAGCGGTTGTTGATTGGATGTTGAGATGTGGGCGTGGCTCTCGAAAGTGGAGGTGAGCTTGAAGTTTAAGACAATGATCAGAAAAGTTGTGATAAATGATTGGAGAAGAACTGCATATGATGTCACCAGAGAGGAATCTGTCCTTTTCACTGGAAGGTCCAGTAAGTTTATAAGAAACATAAACATGTATGATTTATTAACAATCATTCACACTACATCAAGCATATGCCAAATAGAAAGGGTGAATTTTCCGACTTCAAGCTTTAATCACTCTGTGGTATTTTAAGATAACTGAAATATTGTGCTCCTATCAATTACACTTAATTAATCGCTGGGATGCTTGATTTTGATTGGTCAATCTTGGTTTTCTGTGTTTTTCAAATAATGATGCTAATCTGCCTTTCCACTATCCAGGCAACCGATTTTTTATTCATAGCTGACATAAACGTTGCAAGTGTCACTCCACACCATTTCTACTCGCGTGAAAAAAGCTCAATTAAATAATCATTTTATGTGTGTGTCCATTCACTGATTTGGCATTAGCTGTGTGATTATGTTGTTAATGTGATGAAGTACAACTGTAGTTCCTCTGCTAAAACACCTGTATGATGTGAAAAAAAATAATGATACAAAAATCGAGATAAGTGGAGCACTTTAGTGCAGATTGCATTTGAAGATATTTGGAAACATCCAAACACTTAATCTGAAAGTCAATGTGTAGGATTTTCTGAATGCAGCACTAATACTATAACATTCACACAGTTATAAAGTTGCCATGAAATAAAAATGATATTTTTTAATCTATTTTCTTATGTGTTAGCAATTCATCCATGTACATGTTTCATGTTTTAATTTTTATTTAACCTATGCAGCCAGGACTTTATATAATTTAGTGAGATTAAACTGAGAGCCCGATTGATGTGGCACAGGCTCTTAATTACTATTTTGTTGAGTCAGTGGATAAAATAGCTCAAAGTTTTATTGTACAACAACCCTATATACAAACAATTAATGAAAGTGACACAGCATTAGTATTAAGACCAGTAACTAAGTTAGAGGTTGAAAGAGTGGTCATGTCTCTGAGGACCTCAAGGGCTAAGGATATTTATGGTATGGACACACTCTTATTGAAACAAATTATTTCCTCAATAGTGGACCCTCTAACACATATCATTAATAGTTCATTAGATCAAGGGATATTCCCTAGTTCTTTGAAACCAGAGGTTGTGGCTCCTATATTTAAGGGAGGCGACACTCGCTTACCTTGTAATTATAGGCCCATCAGTGTCCTACCTATAATATCAAAAGTTTTTGAAAAACTAGTGGCCAAACAAATTATTGATCATCTTAATGATAGTTCTTTCCAATTACATCCGATGCAATTTGGTTTTAGGGCAAATCACTCAACAGAAACTGCAATATGTTACTTTACAGAAAAGGTAAAAGCATTAATGGATAAAGGTGGAGTGGTAGGGGCTGTATTTCTGGATTTACAGAATGCTTTTGATACTCTAAACCATAATAACCTTTTGCACAAACTGTATGATTTTAATTTTTCTATACATTTTGTAAATTTAATCAAATTTTACCTTTCATCCCGTTCTCAATTAGTAAAAATAGATCATTTTAAATCGAATTTATTAGACCTATCAACTGGTGTTCCACAAGGGTCCATACTGGTCCCAATTCCTTTTAGCTTGTATATTAATGATTTACCTAAGGAGTGTGAACAATGTAATATTGTAATGTATGCTGACGATACAGTCATTTTTACACATGGTAAAAATGCAGAAGAGGTTGCAAAAAAGTTGACAGATGTTATGGTAAAAGTTACATCCTGGCTAAATCAGAGTTTTCTGAGGTTAAATTTGTCAAAAACAGTCTGTATGTTCTTCTCCAAAGGACATAAGCCTGATACAAAGCAGGACATTTTTATTTCAGGAGAGAGATTACAGATCGTTTCAGAATGTAAATATCTAGGGGTACATCTGGACTCCTGTCTTGGTTTTAAAACTCACATAAAAAAGGTTTGCAAAAAGATTAAATTTAACTTGGCTAACTTTAGGTTTATTAGAAATTGTTTATCAAATGAGGCAGCAGAGATATATTTCCACTCTATGATTCTTTCTCATGTCACATATTGTTTGACAAGTTGGTCAAATACACATTCTATAGTCCTAAAACCATTAGAATCACTATACAAACAAGCACTTAAAATTTTAGATAAAAAACAATTCAGCTTTCATCATTGTCACATTTTAAATAAGTATAACTTGTTTAACTGGGAAATTCTAATCAACTTTAAAAATGTTTGTTTAGTTTATAAGATCATGCATGGTTTGGCTCCTCCTCCTTTGGCTGATTTTATTAAATTTAAATCTATTGAAAACAGAATTACAAGAGGAGCAATTAGAGCGGATTGTATAATCCCACGTAGGAAAACATCGTTTGGCCAAGCTGTTTTCTCATACAGAGCTTCACATCAGTGGAATACTGTACCTCACTCAATTAGAGAGTGCTCAACATTTAACTCTTTTAAGCTTAATCTTAAGAAATGGCTTCTTCTTAACCAACAATGTTAACATTAATGCTGCTCCTCTATTATTATTATTATTTTTATTACTAATTTTATTATAGACCTAATCAGTCATATTTAACTCATAACAATTTTTTACTATTGTGTGTATATTGTCTTTTGTATAATGTTCTTAACTGTATTTTATAGAGGTGTTTACAAGTTCTAGATTTATGATTGTTGTAGTGTATTGTTGTAATGTTTAACCTTTTTTCCTTTTTCTAGTTTAGAGCCTAATAACATCTGGCAAAGGGACTACCAATGAAAACTAGCCTTCGGGCTAACTTGGGTACATTTACATTTATGAATGTTAATTAATGTACATTGTCCCTTTTCTAAATAAATAAATAAATAAGGAATAAATAAGAGCCACGCCCACATCTCAACATTCAATCAACAACTGACCCCCCCCCCCCCCCATTCAGATGTACATTATAATACCGAAGAAAAGGTCAATTTCATTGTGACTTTAAGTGTGACTTAAGCGCTCAGATGTCTCTAAATATTTTAGAGCCACTATTGTATTTTAATATTACATATGTTCCTAAACAAACAGTTCAGTATTTCTGTACTACGTCTTTGAATATATGAAATGTGGCTAGCTTTTAGATATAAATTGTAAAGCAGATGAGGTTTGTCCTCTCACACCATGTGCTGGGATGTTTTGTTTAACAGTTACATGTCTGTTTCAGATTTCCTAGTATTCTACATTACATGATGATGTAAGTGTAATTTATTGACTGGAACTGTCATCTGTTATAGACTACTGAAATATTTCACTCACCATGAAAGCAGAGGCCAGTAACAGCTGTAGACAGGCCACAACCGACAGCATCCTGAAGCTCGAAGTCAATCCTGTCTGGATACAGCACAAAGCACACATGCTTAAACCACAACACCTGTGCCACACAATATAAAGTGTGCAGATGACACATGGACAATATACCTGATGTTTTCTGCCAATTCAGTGTTCACACACCCAACGTCCGTCCTGTGACAGACAAAGGTGTGTGTTAGATTTCTGTTCATTTGGAAATGCCCTGAGGCTGTGCATGCTCAAACAGACAAGACACATCACCTCGGCTCAAAACATGAATTATGAAGAAAAAAAAACATTAGATTGGCAACGCAGGAACGCATGCCAAACAGCCCCCGGAAAGTGCTATTAGAAATGTAACATTTGCAATTGTAGCCAAGAAAATCAAAACTTTCTTTAGATATTATTTGGTAGCCTAGAATGACCAATTCACAGCCCTGGACCAAACAAGAGATTTCAGCTGAGGAAAAAGAAAACAAAACAGTGCATCATACACTGTCATTCAGAAGAAAAAAAAAGTTTGCACAGAAACAAATGTAATCAATATGTGCTCTAAAACGGACCCAAACATATTCAATATCCTCTGACTCCATTAACTCATAGTCTGAAGCTAAAAATCAAAGTACAAAGATCATATACTGCACTTTCTGTAAAACAGACTGCATAATGAATATAAAATTATAAATTCTGTTTTTGAAGGGGAAAATAATTGTAATATGAAATCAGTGGATGCATTGATTGTTTTGACTGAACTGAAACAGTTGAACATCAGATTTATTCAGATATAACAAAGCCTTCAGTCCCAATAATCATGTTGATCATAAGAGCACTTGCATGAATGATATATATATATATATATATATATATATATATATATATATATATATTTTTTTTTTTTTTTTTTTTTTTCTAAGATTCAGTGCCATTACAATTAACTGGTGCTCACAGATAAATGAATTATTATTTAGTCCTCAGTTGTGTGACTTGAATTTATTCGAATTAAAATGCGATCAATTTCTCTTCCCATCATCCCATCTTCATTTCTGAACCTGTCTGAGGTGGCAGTGATCTGGGGGCACTGAGGTTTGTTTGCAGTGTCAGTGCTGTATGTGTGGCACTATTGTTTGAAGCAGATCATCGTAACTGTGATTTGGGGCAGCCAATGGTGAAAGCGCTTCAGCTCAGTGATGTCAGTATACACTAGACTTCTGGGTAGTCAGGCAACACTCTCAGAAATCATGTTCAAACAGCCTGAAACAAGCTACTAAAGATCTTTAATACAGTAAATGACTGCTTTGCTGCTAGTCTGAGCATGCTTTTTTCCTGCCAACGCCAGTTGTGTTTTTCTGAACCGCAGGAGAACCTATGTGTTGTTTCAGATTTTGTTCAGATTTGAAATACATTATATACCTTTCATAAATTCATAGAGACATTTAATGTGATGTAAACTTTACGTGTATATGTAATCTCTCCTATTAAAACGCACCTAACAGTCATCGAAATGGACAAACAGCTAAAATATACTATGATCAAAAGACTAAAAATTTAACTAAATGAAACTTTAATTTATCCAAAACTAAACACCATGTTGTTAAACAGGCCTATATAATGTTGACTGAGAGACTATAGGTAATATTTGCACTTTTGAAAATTAATTTCACACCACTTTACATTAAATGTGATAAGAAATGTTAAATGATATTTTAAACTTATGTTGATTCATCTGAACTTGCTTTGTTTCAATTACATTACAAATACTGTCTGACTATTTACTTTCAGTTCAGTGTTTCTTGGTGTTTTTTTTTTTTTCGTTTTAACCAATAATCAAGCCAGAGTGAAATAGGATTCCCACATCAATCCCCAACAGAGACTTTGATGAACTGCTCGTGTTTCAGCGAGAACCTTACAAACTCTCTTCTTTTCCTCACACAGAAACACACTGAAAGAGAAATAAACAATATCTCGTAAACATATAACTCACTCTGTGTTGTTCCGGATGTCGAAAGCAAGCAGAATTGATGATTGCATCTCACGCGGATGATCCGCTCTCTGAACTCTCTCTCTCTCTCTCTCTGAGGAGCGCGAGGGAAGACTGCTCTTAAATGTCCAGAGTGAGTCACACACACACACACACACACACACACACACCCACACACACACACACACACACACACACACACACAGCGCGCGCGCGCACTGAGAATTTAAGAAGCATTCAATTGTAACATTTTAATAGTGGGGAAAACTCCCCTTACAAAAATAGCTTATAACAATCGTTTCCGCCAATTAACATATTTACAAATGCCACAGTTAGAGTTTTTCTTACTGTTGTATAATTGTGATAATGTTTTGTCACGAATAGCATTAATAATACTAATAATTAAACGAACCTTTGTTTGTTACAAATCCTATTTGTCGGCAATCAAACTTGTTTGTCATTTTTATCCAGTCGTGAACCACTTGTGGTATTGGAAATAAAGTTTTTCCAGGGCTTTTAAATATATATAACTGACTATTTAATTTATTGATGGTGGTGCTTCTAATTCATTAATAAAAGTTGGAAACCTTTTACAAAATACCATCTCTGCATAAAATGTCACTAATAATTAATTTCAGTATTTCAGGACCTCAGGATTTTGGGAAACATAAGATCCTGAACATGATGAATGATGGGACACACTAAGCCTGAGTCATTGTATTATTCACTTAAGCCATTCATTCAAAAACACTGAAGCTTTTGTGTGCTGCTTGAACATAAAAGAAGTATGTGAAATAAAAAATTTACAATATTTAGTGCACATTAATATTCTTGAGATGCACAATGAATCCCTACGTTAATCCCTAAATTCCCACTTAACTCTCTTTTTTACATAAGAGTTTGCAGTTTAATACACTGCATCAAGAAGATGATTCCAAACAGAATTTAAGAATCTTCTCTCTTGTTTTTAGTTTTATAGATTATTTGACTTTTTATACTCTTTATTTACAGTTGTTGATTTTTGTAGACAGAGTAAAAATACCCAGAGTAACTCAATATTAACTAATGGTGTTTTGAACTGTTGTATAAAAGCAATATCGCACTCACAATCAGCTGTTGGTCTGAATATCAGCACGGTTTTATTCCTTAGGAAGAATAATCTCTGAAATCTATACTAAATCATAGATTATTTGGAATAACTCACTCAAAAGTTGCTAATGCTGCTATAAAATGAAGCATTACACCTCGGTGTGCATACATTTTCAACAATGTCTGGAATCAATTATTCTGCTCTTTTTTTCTGTAATACATAACCAAAAATTTATATTTAAGCTCTATTTAATTAAAGATGGAGGTGATCTAATAAATAATGATAAATATTCTGTTTAATCAAGAGCTCAAAAAGACATGCATTGGTCTGCTGAGGCAAAACAAGCGGTGCCCTCTAGCATCAGGAGCTGGTATTGACAGGATTTATCCACTCCTTACAGATAGATCATCTTCATCAGAGTGATGTCTGATGGTCATCATACCGGTCATCTCATTTACACTCTCATTGACTCCAAGACAAACCACTGAGGCAAAAAAAGTAGTGTAAAGTCATCCATGCACCATCCTCAATAGTCCTGGGCTCATAAGGATGGGATTTGTATTTATTCTTTCACAGCACCTCACTCTAATTTTAAACATAACCCAGTGTTAAATGTAGTTGTGTAGCAATTTAGGGTATTTAGCAATTTAGCAATTTCAGGGTAATGTTTTATATTAAAGGACCTTTATCAGTTTTGTTGAAATGGCAATCAAAATTAAACATATATTAAACATTAAAATTAATTTGTTAAAATTTAAATAAATGTAAATACATGTTTATTTAATTAAATATATATAATCTTTTTTGGAAATAACTTTTTCACAATGCTATATGAACTATGAATTAAACTTCAGGTAAGCCGACTGAATCAGCAGAGAAGTACTATAGAAATAATAACATTGCAGAATAATACATTATATAGTGGTAACAGATAGCACCATACATTCAGGGTGCTATGCAACTGTTTCCCCCACAGTGCACCATAGCATAATTACTTATTTTCCAGTATCAAAATATTTAAAGTATGGGAAATATTAAGGTATGAATCTTCTAAAAGCTACAAGGATAAAATCACAGATTTTAATCTAGAATTATAATTTATACCAATATTTTGCAGATTTCTCATTCAAATTAGAAGGCATTTTAATGTGAAACCACTGCACCAATAGTGGACATTGCCCTGAAGAAAGTACCATTAATTTCCCAAACTGGATAGTTTCCTTGACTTTAAAGGATGTAGGGACTGGGAACAGGCTAATTAATGGAACTGTTTTATCAGCTGTAGGTGGACTAACAGTGTACCCATTTTTCCCTTAAAAACCGACTTTGTGACAGGAACCAAAAATGCATCATAGAGGCCTCTAATTTGAGTGATTAGTTCTGAGTGATTATAGATTGTGTAATGTTGAGGGAACAATATTTCAAGGTTAAAGTCTTAATTTAAATGCATTTTGTAAATCCATGCAGACAGCAAAGCTTGATCTAGTAATCTTTCTAAACCGATTACCTGGAAAAGGATAGATCTGGATATAAACTTTGCAACTATACATGGCACCAAAACCCATGTTGGCGCGACCTAACCACCACCCTTTGGATTTAGTGTCCAAAAGAGTGAGAGAAACAGGTTGCTTTAAAACTACTGACTCACATTTAGTCGCCTGCAGGATTCAGCCATTTCCATTTGATTAGATAATCCTCTGTAGGTCAACCATGTGTTCAGGCATTACATTAACCAGAGTGTGATTTTACTTTGCTCAATGACAGGGGTTCACTTCACAAAATGCTTTGTCATTGCCACAGTTTCACAACTACATCATATTTCAAATACTGGGAGCTTTACGATTCTAGTATCGTTGCTTTGTCTCTTCTTCAACCATAATCTAGAATATTCTGTTAGCAAAAAATTGCAGATTGCCATTCTTTCATTACACAGAAACCAAACATTTAAGGAGTGAACTAAGGTACATTTAAATCAACATCAGCATTGGGATATTTTACATTGGACCACTCCTCGACCTAAAACACACCAGCAGGAGCACACAGTGTGTAATTATTAAATATGTTTCCAAGTCCATGTAGTTTCCTTCTCTTCTTTGTAACAAGTCTCTGTAATCAAAAATATTCCCAACATGTACCTAGTGAACATTAGGTTGTCAGTCTGTTTGTGTTCTCTCAGAGTTGTCGGCTGAGCTTCTGGGCTTGCCTTTCCTTTGCGTCAAAAGCATACTTGGTGTCCTGCAACTGCTCGATGATTTCCTTAGCCTCCTTCATGTCCTGGGCCAGCTGGTTGTACTTCTCAGCGAGCTCGTGGTTCTCTCTGCGGAGCTCCACCACCAGCTGGCTCAGCTCCTCACTCTGCCGGCCACAGTGCAGCTTCAGCTGCTCCATCTCCACGAGGGTCACCTCCATGCGGTTCACCAGGGCTTCCAGTTTTTCCTTCGACATGGTGTCTAGTTGAAGTTGTAGGACTGGGTTGCAGAGTGTAAGAGTGAAAAATAAGAGAGTGGCTGTGTCCTTGGTGGCTGTGGTGTGACTAAACTAATCACTAATGGCCTAATCCTTGAGTGCTGGCTTGTCTTGTATGTCATAGGACACTCCCTCACACTTCTAGTAATCCTATTAGAGGAGCTATCCTTAGCCACACTCCTGTAGTCTCGGTGGTCTAGATGCTCAAGACTCGCCTCCAGAGATTAGAGTGTCTTGTATGGCCTCAAGTAAGCCAGCTTAATACTGTACCGGGAATTGAATGGACCTGGGGAAAACAGACTATCAGGAAAAGGTGTAACCAAATTTAGCTCTGCTTCCTCACACTGCCACAAATAAGTTTTAAAGACCAAACCAAATTGAACCCAACTTGACATAAGGTATTTTGGGTGGTTATTTATTAACCCAACTCAAAAGAGTCCATCCCCAATCTCTGTGATGTTTTGCCCTCTCAATTGATTTCTTTCTATTTCATTTGCCATAACATTTTACACTGCATACCGTACATTTTTTTGGGAATGAAGCCCACAACCTTATCGCTACTACAATTGTGCTCTACTGCAGGGACGTGCGATGCTGGTTCTTTTGGTCCACTCTTGCACAGTTTAGCTACATTTCTAATCAAACACACCTGAAAAAAGTCTTTAAGATTGCTCAAAAATTCCAGGCAGGTGTGTTTGATTGGGGATGGAACCAAACTCTGCAGATTAGAACAACACCACCTCCAGGACTGAAGTTTCCCAACCTTGCTCTACTGTTTGACCTATAGCAGGGGTGTCCAATCCCACTACTTAAGTATCACCTTCAAGGAGAATGTGGCCCCTGCCTTAATTAAACACACTTGAAACACCTAATCAAGGACTTCAGTTCACTAGAAGTTTTCCGCAAAGGTGTGCTGGAGCTAAACTCTGGAAGAAGGGGGGCAGCTGTGGCCTAATGGTTAGAGAGTTGGACTTGTAACCCTAAGAGCGCAGGTTCGAGTCTTGGTGCTGGCAGGATTTGTAGGTGGGGGCGAGTGAATGAACAGCGCTCTCTTCTACCCTCAATAACCATGGCTGAAGTGCCCTTGAGCAAGGCACTGAACCCCCAGTTGGTCCCCGGGCGCTGGATATATATAGCTGCCCACTGCTCCGGGTGTGTGTTCACGGTGTGTTCACTTCTCACTGCTGTGATGGGTTAAATGCAGAGCACCAATTCTGAGTATGGGTTACTATACTTGGCAAATGTCATGACTTTCACTTTCAAGAAAGTGGCATTTTAGAATCAGGATTGGACACCTATAGGACCTCTAGAACAGTGGTTTTCAAACTTGTTCCAGGGGACCCACAGCTCTGCACATTTTGCATGTCTCCCTAATTTATACACCTGAATCAGAGGAACAGGACTAAAAACCACTCCTCTAGAAACCTATAGGAACATATATTGTAGTGGTGGTCAACATCGGACCTGGATAGCCACAGTCCTGCATAGTTCGGTTCCAAACCTAATCAAAGACACCTGGACAAGGCAATCAAGTTCTAATGCTGTGTTCCATTTAAACTTGGAAGCTGGAACCTCCGAGTTGGTAGTAGGAATTTTTAAGGCTATACTTACACTTAGGCCCTGTATACACGAACTTGATTATTTTTAAAAACGCAGCTTTTTCTACACGGTTTGGCCATTCATCCACACGAAACCACAGCGCCATGATCCATGTTTTTTGTGGACAGAGATAAACAAAAAAAAAAAAAACGAAAGGTTAAACAGTTTATAAAAATAACCGTGTATTTGTGGACATGGCCTTAGTGTGTTTTCATTTTAAAATGCATAACTTTTTCTACAGTTACTCCTGTCATTTACACTACTCCGGCATTTTCAACCCTCGAAAATTAAGACTTTTGAAAATGCTGCAGACCAAAGTTATTTTGAAAACTTGGGGGTTGCATTTCAGTGTAAACGGAGCAAAACAGAGACTTTTAAAAATGATGGTGTGGCTGCCCACATTTGCTCTGCATATCCTTGATGACCGTGTAAACAATAGCATCATGATCATTGTGCCCATAGATATGAATAGGTGGATGCTCTATTCGACCGCTCAAAGCATGTTAAGGCATCTCGAAATCTTTGAGAAATCACTCAAACTTCAGAATCCAATAAGGCTGTTCAGTGTATCAAAAGAAGAGAAACAGTGTTAACATATTGTTTACTAGCACTGATGTTTGTCCAAGTCTCAATAAACTTAATAAGTGTTGCACACAGTACTATCCAACCTTTATTTGTGGACATGATGCTTTGGCATAATCTGTGCAAAATACCACTTTTTATATGTTTTTAATCGACTGGTTTAACGATGGAATCATCCATCACTTAGGTGTGATGTCATTCCCAGCTCCAACATCCAATTTCCGAGGTAAATGTAATGCAGCAAACGGGTTACTAGAATTTGACCGGCAGGTTAGTTCTCATGAAGGTTGGAGCAAAACTCTGCAGGACTGTGTCTCTCCAGAAACGATGTTGGCAACCCCTGATATATGGCTTAGGTCAGGGCTCTTCAACTCCAACCCAGTTAAGCTTAGCTCTAATCCTAACAAATGGACTGGAACTAGCTAATATAGAGCTGTGTTTGACTTCATTTGACACTGCACAGTTCAACTGGCATCTTCTTTGAAGCAGTGCATGCAGGTTAGAAATTTTACCTGACTTAACTTTGAACAACATCACGTCACTGTTGCGTGTGCTATTAAAATTCACAGGATCGGCTGCATTAACCATTGACAAAGATATTAAAGTAATCCTAATGCTATAATATTACTTTTATCAAAAAACTGGTTAAAATATAGAAACTACTTTACTTGTATTTAAAAAGTATAGCCTTGTCTTTATTATTGTACACAGGCTTTGGATTAAGCAGTATATGAAGAACTGTAGAAAAATTGTTGCTACATGAGCTTGTCTGAAATGTGTTTATTTGAAGAATACTGAATCTAATCCATTTCATCTGTGTATAAAGTATGCAACATTACCGTAACTACAGGAAGCAGAAAGTGTCCAAATGCAAGTCTCTGTTTCAACTCCACCCAGCAGTTGGCAAATCCCACAGATTAGTTAAATCCAACCACAGCCAAAGTGTTGAGAACTACTTGCAAATTACCCCACATGGAAAAAACCTATATAAACATATATGTTTCAATATAGGTTTTTAATATATCTGACATATATGTACATATAATATAGGAAAACTGCCAATTTTATATATGTACATATATGCACACATATATGTACACACACACACACATATATATATATATATATATATATATATATACATATATGTACATATATGCACACATATTTACACGTGTACAAATATGTACACATATATGTGCATACATATAACTATATAGGTACATATATGCACCTATATGTTCACCTATAATAGTAAAATTAAAATTCATAGCTGCTAGGCAACATAAAAGTCCAAAATGGACTTGAATGTATGTTCTATTTACTTTTTTTTGCTACATTTAGACTGTAATGACCTTTCAGCCATATTCATCTAGAAACTACATTAAGACAATACAGAAAACATTGCGTTTGCACTGCATTTGGTGGATGTAACGGTGAATGTGTGGATGTATATGAGCTGTGTGTGATGTGAATCTGGAAGTGACTTGAAATTGAAAAATAAGTTTGACAAAATAAAAATTAAAAACCATTTTGTTATACATTTCCTTCTTTTCCACCATCTTCATACGAGAAAGAATCGACCTTGTTAATGTTTCTGGAAAACGTGTAGATATCATAGTTAATATATCATGTTAATATATTGCCATAGTTAAATTCCATAACATGCCAATTACATGTGATACCAATTTCACGTGTTCGCACATACATAAGTTCTTGCGTAATTTTTTTAAGTTTTTCATAAGTTTTTGCCTTGATAATAGAAAATATGAGCTAGGCATCATGTATTACAGTCAAAAATGAGATATGAGCTACAAAATGACCAGATCCTGCCATTAGCTAAATAGAAGACATATCTTTTATGTATAGGGCTTATATGTGGATATGAAGAAGCAATACAGGAGACCTATATTTCCTTTATATGCACATATATGCACCTCAATTTTGCCTATATGTGGCATATATACGCATTTATGCAGCATATATATTATCATATATGTGCATATATGTGCATATACACTGCATATAGGTTTCATATATGTGCATATATCCACATATAGGTTCTCTCCATGTGGGACAGACAGTTGGGTCAACTGGGAAGTCTGCAAGACACTGGCCCTCCAGGCCCGGAGTTGAAGAGCCCTGTCCTTTGTCCTTCCTTCAATGCAAATCTTTATTTTTTTTTATTTTTTTGCCATGTTCAAGAGCTTTAAAAACAGCTTGAGCAATAGTATTAGTGATGTGCCAGTGCCTGTTGTGATTTTGTGGAAATCTGTTGATTACACCTGTGGCATAACAAGATCATTGCAGACTTCAGGCGAGACGCTGAGGTGGAATGTGAAGGCTCAGCTTGATGCTAATCACCAAGGTACAATCACAAAAGAGAACCATGGCCATCCCAGGATGCTGTGCCAAGCTGGCCCCATGGAAACTGAGATTCAGGCAACATGCCAAATACAAAGGGTCAGAGACTTGGATGAGGTTCGGCAGTCCTGCAATACTGTGGAATTTCTCAAATGTTCCCACCATTTTCAGGCCTTTAACATTAGCAAGACGGAACAATAGGTCAAGACAATGAACCCCAAAGTAATGTGACTTGACTGTTCCCTAATGTCCTCAAGAGTTGGCCAGTCCACCTGAAGGTTAACTCATTTGCCATTCTTAATTATGGCAACCCTGATTATAAAACAGTTTGGACCCCATTTACATATTAAGATTATCTTCTTGTGATCGGATCAATGAGATGATTGTGAATACCAGGTGTAGTGAAGGCTGAAAAAAACAACTAAAAAAGAAATTTAAATGGAAAATGATTTGATGGAGACTGAAATTTGCTCAAATGAGCAATCCTTTTATTTGTGAATCTTTCAATTTAGGTACAAAACATTTGCATTTTCTTGAAATGACAAAAAGTGTGGATACTATGAAAGTAAAAGTCATTCAATCATCCATTTTGCTGGTAAAAAAAAGAGAAACAAAACAACAAAATTAACTAACAAACAAACAATTCTTACACAGTCTCCTGACATCCTGTCCAAAATTTAATACATTCCAAAATAACGCTCTCACACGTTTCAGGAGAGCAAAACAGTAGCTTGGATCAGCACTTGATTTAATGCTAGAGTAAACCAGAACATCGTCTCAAATATGGTCAAATGGCTGGTGTTAAAAATGAAAACTCGAAGCATCACAGGCACTCTCAGAAGACCAACAAAAGTGATCAGTACCGGCCTCTGTGCGCGCAGACATATCATTCAGAGAGCTTTGGGTTAATGCTCACTATATCGGAGCTGGAATTAATGTAATGCCTAGAAAGTGAATCCAAGATCTGGTGGACAAAGCAAGCTCTGGTCCCATTCTATACAACAGAGTTCATCAAACTTTGAATTAAGTTTGAATGTCAATCATTTTCATCCATTCGTACATGTAAGACGGTTTGTATTTTCTCCAAACAAACAAATGTTTGGCATATCGCCCGAAGATGTTGCCATATCAGGATATCAGGATCAGGTCAGTCACTGGAGAGGCACTGTGATTAATAGAGTCATTTAATGGCAAAAACAGCCAATCCAGTCATGTGTCCAGAGGAAGATGAAAGGTGTGCTAGTCAACAGGGTTCACGGTCCCTGCAAGAGGATTCTGGGAATTAGCTGTAAAGTGGAGTGCATGACGAGTGACCTCTCCTCCGTGCTAAATGTAGAACTGATGAACAGCCAGCTGATCCATGAACGGCCGCACAAGGTTATCAGTGGCAAAGTAAAAGACCAGGCCGAAGGTTATGGAGATGGGAAGAGCTGGAAGGGCCTTTTTGAAGATGGCCAGAAGGAGCAAAGTTAGACATAAACCCTGAGGAGGAAGAAATATCAAGACTATTGTGAATGCTGACAAAACACGTAATAAGAGTGAACAGGTTATACACTTGCTTAGACTAATAGTCTAATTGGGAACGATTCATCTGTGCACATTACTGCAAAAAGTTTGTGATCATAATCTTTCATACAAATATAATAAGCAGCTCCACTTTTGAAATGACTTTAGCGTTTCAGGTGACGTCACCACTTCACACAATCCATTCTGATGAATAAGAGCTCACTGAACATCCCGTTTCACATTTAAATGGGTTCATGGTGACTTTAAGCCAGATACTATGTGTGAAATGTGTAAAAATGTTAACTTATCCATTTGACCATACCTTCCCCAGTAAATACATTACAGTTCATTCAGATTACAGCTCTGTATTACAAGTTTTCTGTAATGTTATGTTTAAATATGCAAATTAGACATCATCTATCTACATATGCACTACCTTGCATACATTTCCAGAACCAGGGTTTTATTTTCGGTTTGATTTTGTTGATATATCAGAGCTTTTTACAAAGGGGATTTTGAAAGGATCTTTTAATCACTCCATATATATATATATATATATATATATATATATATATATATATATATATATATATATATATATATATATATATATATATATATATATATATATATATATATATATATATATATATACTGTCAACAAGGATTTTTTTTCTTCTGAATATTTAATGAATTATATGGTTTCAGAAAAAAACTTTTATATATATTTGTATCTTAATTGAAATCTAAAGATGCAAATAGGTAAAATATATCAGAAACAAACACTTAAATGTGTATTTTGGGTGTTTGCTTTTCATTAGACTGAAAAAAGTCTCAAATCTAGAAGCAAAATTGACCAGTGCATGAGAAAACAATGGATTTGCCTCAAGTATCCGAACACTTTTTGGGGCCTTTATACATGTGTGTAGAATAATACCTGAATTATGCCTGATTCAGCAAGCTGTATTTATTTGTTTGGGATACTTACGATAAGAATGGCCACAAAGCAGGCTAGCGTCGTGTTCCAGTCACCGCTGGCTGTGGCTGATGCTTTACCCACCAGCATACTGTAAAAGATGAAGTCTCCCAAACCCAGCTTCACACCCCCTGAAACACAGCATGTGCATGAAATCCTGCTCAATGGGGGAATCCTGCTCAAATGCTACAATGTACTGTTGGCTATTAATACTTATATACCTTTGCTACTTATGACTGCTTTTATGCTCCAGGGTCACATATAATTTAATAATATTTATTATGAAAAAATGTTTTATAATAGTAGTTGACCATTGTGGCCCATTCCATGGCACTAAATCCACATGTGGTTTGAGTGAAACTATTTGGACCCCAATGCTGCATGTATTTTGAACGGACCACGTGTGGTCTGATCATGTGACATGGACTTTAGATACATGGAGGAATCAAGGGATGGAGGACAGAGTTACTGCAGATACTCACGCTCTTCTTCATCTTCCACGAGTGGTGGGCGAGCGGAGGGCAGCTCCTGGATCTCTCGTCTGCTGTCCTCAGTGGACTGCATGGGGCCGAGCTGATGCTGCTGCTGATCGACCCACGCTGGTGTGAAACCGCCATCATCGTCCGGCTGAGCCGTGGGTGCCACGGCCACTACACGAGACAGACTCAGTGAGGAGCGCTCACAGTCACAGGGATTTACAGCCATCCCAGAAGAGATGAGTTTAATGAGTAGCAGCAGGAAGGAGGAATAACCAGCAATTCTGCTTTTTTATACTCGATGACAATGAAGATAGCAAAAACACATGCATAACAATTGCTGAAATTACTTTATAATTACTTATTCAATTTGAAAAAAATATATATTAATTTGAAAAGTAATTATATGAAAAGATTTATACCTTAGCAACTTTATGAAATCTTATAATATTTCTTACAAATAAATCTTATAAATGCAAAAGGCTACAGGTGCACATTTCAGAAGCTCTCACAGCTAGATCATTATTATTATAATATTTTTTTTTTTTTTACAAAGTTTGCAAGGTTTATGAAATGAAATTATGAAATTACAGTAAATATATAAACAAATAAGTGCATATTTGCATATGATAG
Organism: Carassius carassius; assembly: GCF_963082965.1. Lineage (NCBI taxonomy): Eukaryota > Metazoa > Chordata > Actinopteri > Cypriniformes > Cyprinidae > Carassius > Carassius carassius. The sequence continues at coordinate 28,486,020 of NC_081786.1, read as the reverse complement.
AGTAAAATGTATCATAGCACATACCGTTCTATGATGAATAACAGAACCGTTAATGCTAGAATACTTTTACATATATAGTTGTATATAATACTTAATATACCACTTATTATCATTAATAGTTTTGGTATAGTAATTCATCATTATTAAAATAAAAGTAATTTCAAAATAAAAATTGTTTCTGACCCAACTCATTGGTCAAACACATCAACCAACAGAAAAAAAATATAAAACGACACTATGTATATATATATATACATATATACACATACACACACACACACACACACACACACACACACATATATATATATATATACACAAACATCACAATAAAATCACAATTTAAAATATATTTACATTTAAATTAAAATAACATGTAGCCTTTTTACTGTTTTTAATGTATTTTTAATCAAATAAAAGCATGACAACGATGTAGTCAAAAACAGAAATGTTTTTCCCTTGCATTTGTAAAAAGTTTCACGTATATAAGACAACATTTTAAAAACGATCCACGTTTATACAAATTCGTGAAAATGGCAAGATCTGCTGTATTACGCATGTCAGGCCAGTAGTTGGCGCTGTCACCTGGTTAGTAAACAGTACCTGCAGGGAGGTGATGATTGTATGTTGTATATGATGCTCTTGCTTGTAATATTGGTGAAGTACTTCCACGCTTTGCTGAAGAAGCATTAGCAAACTCTTGAGCAGCACCAACAGTAGCATGTACTCCACCACTGTTGTGTTTGTTCTCGCTTGACTGTAAAATCGACACGCACTGCACATGTCTACACACCTAACACATACAGTCATGGCCAAAAGTTTTGAGAATAACATAAATATTGGAAATTGGAAAAGTTGCTGCTTAAGTTTTTATAATTGCAATTCATCTGATCACTCTTCATAACATTCTGGAGTATATGCAAATTGCTTAGTCCTTCTTTGCCATGAAAATGAACTTAATCCCAAAAAAACCTTTCCACTGCATTTCATTGCTGTCATTAAAGGACCTGCTGAGATCATTTCAGTAATCGTCTTGTTAACTCAGGTGAGAATGTTGACGAGCACAAGGCTGGAGATCATTATGTCAGGCTGATTGGGTTAGAATGGCAGACTTGACATGTTAAAAGGAGGGTGATGCTTGAAATCATTGTTCTTCCATTGTTAACCATGGTGACCTGCAAAGAAACGTGTGCAGCCATCATTGCGTTGCATAAAAATGGCTTCACAGGCAAGGATATTGTGGCTACTAGGATTGCACCTAAATCAACAATTTATAGGATCATCAAGAACTTCAAGGAAAGAGGATCAATTCTTGTAAAGAAGGCTTCAGGACATCCAAGAAAGTCCAGCAAGCGCCAGGATGGTCTCCTAACGAGGATTCAGCTGCGGGATCGGAGTGCCACCAGTGCAGAGCTTGCTCAGGAATGGCAGCAGGCAGGTGTGAGCGCATCTGCACGCACAGTGAGGCCAAGACTTTTGGAAGATGGCCTGGTGTCAAGAAGGGCAGCAAAGAAGCCACTTCTCTCCAAAAAAAACATCAAGGACAGATTGATCTTCTGCAGAAAGTATAGTGAATGGACTGCTGAGGACTGGGGCAAAGTCATATTCTCCGATGAAGCCCCTTTCCGATTGTTTGGGGCATCTGGAAAAAGGCTTGTCCGGAGAAGAAAAGGTGAGCGCTACCATCAGTCCTGTGTCATGCCAACAGTAAAGCATCCTGACACCATTCATGTGTGGGGTTGCTTCTCATCCAAGGGAGTGGGCTCACTCACAATTCTGCCCAAAAACACAGCCATGAATAAAGAATGGTACCAAAACACCCTCCAACAGCAACTTCTTCCAACAATCCAACAACAGTTTGGTGAAGAACAATGCATTTTCCAGCACGATGGAGCACCGTGCCATAAGGTAAAAGTGATAACTAAGTGGCTCGGGGACCAGAATGTTGAAATTTTGGGTCCATGGCCTGGAAACTCCCCAGATCTTAATCCCATTGAGAACTTGTGGTCAATCCTTAAGAGGCGGGTGGACAAACAAAAACCCACTAATTCTGACAAACTCCAAGAAGTTATTATGAAAGAATGGGTTGCTATCAGTCAGGATTTGGCCCAGAAGTTGATTGAGATGATGTCCAGTCGAATTGCAGAGGTCCTGAAAAAGAAGGGCCAACACTGCAAATTAGAGGTCGACCAATATATCGGTCGGCCGATATATCGGGCCGATATTTGTCATTTTTTAATATATCGGCATCGGCCGATATCCGTGTTTAGTAGCACCGATTTAAAGTCAGGCACGTCGGCGGGCAGCCCCGTGTTATTGGTGCGGTGGAAAGTGCTGCTGCTGCCACTGCATGTGAAGCACCCCAAGCCAAAACTTTTGGAAGATTCAACAGCAGTCCTGGGAGATAAAGGTAGTCAGAGAATTTCACTCTGTAAATGGGGTGAAGTTGACAGCTCTAACAAACACTGCAGCGTGACGTTACCAAAGTAAACTGTCTCTGGCGTTACTCCGCCCCGCTCACAGACAGCACCGTGCTCGGAGAGACAGCTGTCCTGGAGCTGCCCAGAACGGTGAATCACATTTGTTCGGAAGCATGGTTTGATGCAGACAATAACCAGTTTTCCATCCAACTCATTTGTATTTAGGGATGTCAATATTCGATAATTTCCATGATTGCTCGTCGTTTAAATTAATGATCAATTAATTACTTTAATGCTGCAAAATGCGTGTGCAGCGGTATTATTATTATTATGTGCAAAAGCCACTTGGAAAAAAGCTTTCTCACCCGAATTAAAGGGGTTTTAGTCTGAATAAAATGCTAGTAGCAAGACTGTAAAATGAATCGATGTGATTATGATCATTTGATAAAATGAAGAGAGCGCGCCATACGTTGGAGATCATTTTACTTTGTTGACTGTTTCTCGTCAAGGAAGACCGCTGAATGCGCCTCTTTAAATGGTTTCGTGATGCTCGTTGTTGTATTTTAAAACGCATCTGCAATGTTTTCAAATGACACACTATAGTAGTGGTGCAAGGGATCATCATTGATCCGTGATCCGTTCGGATCAATATCTTCGGTTCGGCACACACATGACACGTGGATTGATTTATGAAAAAAAAAAAAGTTGCGCATGTTTAGTCCACATTCAGTGGTCATGGCAAGCGGAGGAACGGAGGAGCTTGAACGGCCCGCGCATTTTGTATTCCCTGTCCATACATGCCAACCCTCCCTAATTTTCCGGGAGACTCCCGAATTTCAAAGCCCCTCTCGAAAATCTCCCGGACCGACCTTTCTCCCGAATTTCTCCCGATTTCCACCCGGACAACAATATTGCTACACCATCCGTCACTGGGCGCCGTTTTAGACCAAACGCTTGCGCTCCCATGGCGTCTGTCGTTGCTATGCAACCAAACTGCGCTCTCCATGATGACGACGAAGAAGTATCAGCAAAGGATTAATTGATTTCTAGCCTCACCTCGGCTCGCATTAGCTTTACTACTAGATATATTTCTGGAGATGAGAAGGAAAAACCCGCCTGGAAAAAGTAGCGCACCACGTTGCTTCCATTATGAGCGTGCTCACCGCGGCCGCGCACCTACGGTTGAAATAACGACCTTGAGCGCGAAAAAGATGCGATATGTGAACGGCCCCTAGAAGCAGACGTCTGAAATCAAAGGCAAGAACAGCTATTTATTTAGCTTTAGACTGTTATATGAAAATTTAAAAATGAAATGTCATAATTATAATGTTTTGAGAGTTTACTTATGTAATTGTTGCATTAGGCTATGAATTACTAAATGTTTATTGATAAGATCTAGCTATTTCATATCTCTTCATTTACAGTAGCTAACAAATTAGGGTCTAACCTCCTGAGGAGAGGCCTTAAGGAATTGAATTTGTCAAATAAATGAATTACATTTTTCTTTGCGTTTGTGTATGTGATATTATATATGACGACACATCGTTTGTGTATGTGATATATATGACGACACACAACCCCCCCCCCCCGGTCCTTTTTAATATCTCCCTAATTCTGAGGTCTCAAGGTTGGCAAGTATGTCCCTGTCAGATATAATGATGAGGAAAGAGGTTAGAGTGAAAATATTGTGCCAGATCTATATGAACAGGAGAAGAAAACAGTTGTGGATGAACTATCCCGAGCATCCTCTGTTGCGCTCACGACAGAAGGGTGGACGTCCAGGGGGACGGAGAGCTTTGTGATGACAACTGCTCACTTCATCACAGCAGACTGGAAGATGAGAAGTCGGGCTATTATGTTAAAAAGAAGATATTATGTGCACTTTAAGTTGATTTTTATATATTTTAATTTAATAATTTAATGTTAATGAAAAAAGACAAAACGTATGTTTATTTGTCTTGGCCTTTTTTTTTTTTTTTTTTGCTGATCCGAAAAATGATCCGATCCATACGAGGACGAGCGAGCGCGGGTTTGACTAGATGTATTTGGAGGTTATTGCTCACGTCTCGTTCTGCACATATCCAAATGTTTCCATATTCGCAATGTATCTGAATGTTAAACTATAATATTTTTTATTCATTTAATGTAAACTAGACGGAAAGATCATCCTCTACACATGAGCAAAAACGTCCTTGGAATAACAGCAGAGTGGACCGGTATACGGTCTATTTAAACTGACCAGTGTAACCTTTTATATGTTTGATTGACTGTACTTTATTTTAATAATGAACAGACTGCGATGTAAGTTTGAAATTAGAATGCACTTTAGATGTTCTGTGTCATTTACACCAAACACAAATGTTGCTGGTTGCTAGTGTGTTTGCAGCACTACTGTTATTTATTTTTTATATATTTATTTTTTTATATTATTCAGATTTTTTTTTTTTAATTGTATTTATTTAAATGTATATTTAAGTTTACATTTATGTTCCAACAAACTTGAAAAATTCTACTTGATAAATGCTCTAAAACTTTTATGTAAATGATTGACTTTTATATATGTATATATATATATATATTACCTGTTTTATATATTTAATACTTGGTCAGTTTATTGATTTTGTTTGGTTAACTTTGGATACATTTTTTATTTTAATACCGTGCAGTGCACAAAATTAAGATTCGAGAGATGGTTCAAGTCAGTGCTCAATAAATGATGTTAAGTTTAGAAATGTTGTGCATCCACTTATTATTAGTGTGACATTTTTGCATGCAAATGAAGGGAAAACTTCAAGATATCGGCCCTAAAAATCGGCAGCACATATCGGCCATCGGCTGCCCCCGACCTCTAAACATCGGCATCAGCATCGGCTATAGAAAAACCCATATCGGTCGATCTCTACTGCAAATACTGACTCTTTGGATAAATGTCATGTAATTGTCGATAAAAGCCTTTGAAATGTATGAAGTGCTTGTAATTATATTTCAGTACATCACAGAAACAACTGAAACAAAGATCTAAAAGCAGTTTAGCAGCAAACTTTTTGAAAACTAATATTTATGTAATTCTCAAAACTTTTGGCCACGACTGTACTACGCACGCGCATGATGTCACCGTTTTCAAAGATTCCTGTATTGGGTGTTTACACTAAAACGATAACGGTGGCGTTTTCAAAAACTTGCACTTTGAAACCCGTTTTCAAATATATGCTTTTTCAGACCCCAAAACACTGTTGTCATGTAAACAAATTGACAAAACACATAAAAAGTTTCCTGCTTTTGTCCTGTGAAATGCCCCCTTAGTGAGCAGAAAATACTTCTTTCAAAACATGAAACCTATGAGAGGTAGCTTATTGGTCAATGTTTTATCTAGCCAGTGAAGCATTTTTAAGACTGAAAAGATCTGAAAAGAATATTTCTCAGTGAAGTGCCTGTGAAGATGCTCTTCCACTCACTCACTCACCCTGGTTCTCCTGCTCAGGAACTGGATGGCTGGAATTATTCCTGGTCTCTGCGCTGTCCGCCATATTAAACAGCCACACCATGGTTGCTGACGAATAAAATGGGTGCATGTGTAAATGTGACGATAGCAACCACACGTTCAACTTAAACCCTGAATTCAATGCTCCACAGGCTGAGAAGACAGAAGTTCTTACAGGAGTAGATGAGAGCAGGGAAGATAGGTTCATTCCTCTCTTGAGCCGTTTCCACCAGGATACGCAGAGGTCCTTTCGGGCACAACACCGCCAACAGATCTACAGAAGCAGCATTAATTATTAGCAGTTTAGCCTTGACACCATTTGTAGTCCTTTCCTAGTTTACGGCAGATTTACAGCATCTCTATAAACAACCCAGATGAACCTAATAAAGTCATCTTCAGTGACTGACCGTAGACAGATATAGCAGCGAGGATGAGCCAGGCGGTCCACTCGGGCAGGTACTTGATGAAGACCAGGGCCATGAGAGCGCTGATCATGATCAGATAGGCCTGCTGGAGCCGCAGAGGACCCTTCCAGTGGATACAGATCATTCCCACCACACCGAAGTTCCAGATGATCAACGCTAACGTCAAGTAGTCCATGGCCACGTTGTACGTCTTGAACACTTCCCTGGTGTGAAGAAACACATGTGCAGCTGTCATTAGAAGCGATGCTTTTATGCACAAACATTAGATAAATCTTGATTTCTGTTAACGATGCTTATACTGCATTTTACTTCTTGATTATTCTTCAGTAACACCATTTAAAACGCCAAATAAAATGCTCTCCACTGCAAATACACGTCTCTACCCGAAATATATCAACACGGACAAAATATAGTTCATATATAAAAAAAAAAAAAAATATATATATATATATATATATATATATATATATATATATATATATATATATATTTAGCCAAAAACTAAATCTAGCTGCCAAAGCAGAATTTTCCTTTATCATTAGTTTAACTTGATGTACTAAAATTGATCAAATAAATGATAAAGCTAAAAGATAAAGTAAAATAAACTGATTAAGACACAAAAAAATGACTTGCACCTTAATTCAAATGAAAACATAAAAGTGAAACTAAAATGAAGAAAAGAAAAAATGTAAACATTGTCAATGGTACTAAAGTAACAGGACTGTGGTTTCACAGGCTCTTTAGTAACAGTACTTAACTCACTTTCAACCCATTATTACAGCACAAAAGCAGCAACACTAGGACAAAAAAACTGAACTCACCCCAAATAAATGAAGGAGAAAAAGAAGAGGAGGAGAAGGTTGGAGAAGAACAGCCAGCCTTGAATCACCTTCAAAAAGCCCAAACAAGTGAATAAATACATCATGAACTTGCACCGTGGGTCAAAGCGAGTGTGTGAGGAGTGAACAGACCTTGTAGCATCTGTACTTGTAGAGCACCACCAGCACCAGGGTCATGACCAGAATCACACTGATCATGATGGCGGCGTTGAGCATGGAGTTCAGTGCCCGCTGTCCCACCGTCTCTGTGTCCTCACGGAACGGAGTGTAGATCCTGACGTCATGACACCACAGAGACAACAGCAGCTCAAATACAGACCTAATGCTGCTCGCTCAACACCAAAACCTTCACATCAGACCTTTACAGTCTTACAATACATTTAAAATCATTACATCATTTAATTATAATTGACTTAAAGAAAACAGTGTTCTTTTAATACCATAATATAGATTTATAATACAATTAATATACTACATATTAATATACAATACAATCATACTTTGATTTAGATTTTATTTGAACAATTTTAGTTAAAGTTTTAGTAATTCTATTGTATTGCGTTTTATAGTTTTTATCCGAGTTATCTGAGTACTTCATCTTTTACTTCACAAAAGTGAGAAATGTTATTTATATTATGCTATATTATGTTAATGTTAGAATTATGTTATTTCAGTTAATGTTTTGAAGATGTTAAAAATGGTTTTAATGGTTTTGTTAACAATAATAACTCTTTTATGATTAGCGAATTTCACACCACATCTACAGAAGTCAATATTTACGTGGATCAAGAAAGTTCAAAGTTGTCCTAAGAAGGCTTTTTTGGGTTTTAGGTTTTAGGACAACTTTGATGAAAGGTTTTGATCCACTTCAAATGTCGACTAGTGTATTTTTACTGAAATGAGGGGGTTAAAAAAAACTAAACAGAACTCATTCACATTAGTATTATGCTAACATAATAGTATTTTATTTATTCATCAGTGTATACATTTACTTATATTTCATCTATCGAAAGTCACTACTGACAATAGTTCTAAATGAAACGGATAACTACAGTTATCATAGAGATTAAAGCGTGACAGTAATGAGGGATCAGTGAAGCTTTAGCACGGTCTGGAGGAGAGTCACTGCCACTGCATCACTGTCCTTACTCATGTATTCACAGACACGTCAGAGCTTTGAACATGTGCTTTCTGATCAAACGGGTACAGAGTGATGTTTTCCAGCATCATGAATGTAGTTAGCTGTGTGTAACTGGCAGAGTGATGCTAATGTGTTCAGAGTGATTTTTCAGAGCAGTGTGGTTATGATGCTCTGGTGTTTATCATCAGCCAGGCCAAAGCCTTAAGTCTGATCAGAGATGCACCATATTATCGGAACGGTATCAGAAAAAAAAAGGAAAAAAAAGTCGATATGCAGTTTCATGTTATTTGGGGGCACTGTTGGCTGATTTGTGATAAAATGAATGTAAAATGAATATATATGATATTAAATAAGGAATTTTCACAGCTCTTTCGCTTAAGACTATCTATTAATGTTAAATCCAAAAAAAAGGAAAAAAAAAAAGACGCAGATATTGATTTTATTAAAGTTATTTTCAAGGCTTTAAATGTGCTCTAATAAACTTTTATACGCTAATAAACTGGTATACTTTAATAAAGTTTATTACTTCTTTACTCAAAACTAACCAAAATAAAAAAATAGTTTGTTTATAATTTCTGCATCTGAAATATATATCGGTATCGGTTATCGGCCAGTGATTTGAAAAATATCGGCATATCGAATATCGTCAAAAATCGAATATTGTGCATCCCTACTTCTGATCATCTTGAGCGCAAGATTTGAGGAAATCCTTCACGTCTGTAGCACAAAGGTGGTTAACAACGGTTCAGACTCGGTGTTAAGGTTTTGCTCAACTTTCATTATAGCAGAATATACTATTCCAGTCTTTGTTAATGTTTTGAATTAAATGTTATTTTTATATGTTGTTTCGTCTTTAATGTAAGTTTTTGTAATTTGGATCACATTAAAAGCATTAATTACAGAAGATCCAGCCCCGTCATCGTCACTCACAGCCGCATGTGTTTTGTGCATGAGCCGCTCGCAGCCCAAAATTAAATTGCTTAATCGCCCAACGATAGCTTTAATTGATTGCATCTCTTAATCGAGCATTGATTAATTGTTGACATCACTAAATGTGACACTGGAGCACAAAAGCAGTCATAAGCAGCATGGGTATATTTGTAGCAATAGCCAAAAATACATTGCAAAATTATTTATTTTTCTTTTATGCCAAAAATCATTAGGATATTAATTAAAGATCATGTTCATGAAGATATTTTGTAAATTTCCTACCATAAAAATATCAAAACTTACTTTTTGATTAGTAATATGCATTGCTAAGATCTTCATTTGGACAACTTTAAAGATGATTTTCTCAATATTTTGACTTTCACACCCTCAGATTCCAGATTTTCAAATAGTTGTATCTCAGACAAATATTGTCCGATCATAACAATACATCAATTTATTTATGCATATTTATTCAGCTGTCAGATGATGTATAAATCTCAATTTTGAGAAGTGGACACTTATGACTGGTTTTGCGTTCCAGGGTCACATATGGAAGTACCAGTTTTTTTTACCCTGACTATGATGTGATATGACTAATGTGACTATAATGTAGTAGTGACGCTTGGATATTCAGAGTATTTCTTGCATCATGCCCTGCATGAAAGAATTTGGCCTTTCTCCTGAACAAACACATCTGATCAAGTCAGGACGTGATGCTGACTAATGTTGAGCATTTTCTGATTCTAGGCATGAACTAATTCTGCCAAACAGTCCCTGAAGGCTTGAGCTGAAGCCCAACTCCAATCAAACGGTTATTTTACATCTGATACTCACAGCTGCTGGCCGTCCTTCTGTGTGTAGAAACTGACTGATTTGATGGTGGCCACCACCACCACCATACACAGCGTGACGGGAATGAACAGCATGATCACATGCTTGGCTCCGTATTTGAGCGTCAGCTCCTCATCCTCGTCCTCCTCGGTGTCTGTGAGCACCTGCGGGGGCCGAGCGGTGGGCGGCTGTCCGTTCAGCTCCACCTCGGTACGGCCGGGGCTTGTCTCAGTGTGCCGGCTGCCCTCCGTCCCGTCCACTGACTGCAGAGAGAAAGAAGAGGTGTCTCTTAACAGTGTCTCGTACTGCTGTTTACAGTCTGGGGTCAGCGAGTCTCTTCTGCTCACCAAGGCTGCATTTATCTGATTCAAAATACAGTAAAACACTAAAACTGTGAAATATTACTGTAATACGGTTTTAAATAGCTGCTTTCTATTTGAATGTGTTTTAAAGCAAGAGTCTGCGTTATCAGCCTTTTTTCCTCAGTTTGGTGTAATAACCTTAACAATTATGCAGATTTTACTATACTGGACTTTTTTGGGGGAATAGGATATATTTAGAAACTTAGCAATTATTTAGAAACAAAATAGCAATTAATTAAATTACTAACGTTGACAATTACATTTTGGGGTCAGTATCAGTAGGTTTTTTTTCTTTTTTGTTGTTGTTTTTAAAGGAAGTCCATTTATTTGATCAAAAATAGAGTAAAAATAGTATTATTATTATTACAGTTTAAAGTAACTGTTTGAATTTATTGTTAAAGTGTAATGTATTTCTGTGATGCACAGCTGTATTCATTCCTCCAGTCTTCAGTGTCACATGATCTTCAGAAATCAGAATAATATGATGATTTACTGCTCAAGAAACATGCAAAAATGTGTAGAGTAAATAAACGCTTCCTTCTAACTGATTAAAGGGCGAAAGATCACAGCTATAAAAAACAGCAATAAAAAATCTGAACACTTTAAATATAAATCTACAGCATGATACGTCATCACATCGTCAATCCTGCTAGCAAGTGCCTACAAAAGAAATATTTGTGAAACATTTATGATCATGAACCTGTGAGAAAGGAAATGAATACCAAGCAAACTAACAATTTTATCTGTACTATCAGAAAGAAAAAAATGAACGAACAGCAATGCACAAGAGCAAACCCAAGTGTCAAAGTACTGCATCCATGTGACGAGGAAATGAAAGCACTGAGTTTTCCAGCTGTGATCGCTGACAAAAAAGCTTGAGATAAGCCTCCAGGCACAAACACTGATAAACACCTCCATCTGCCCTGTCCTGGGTGCGGCCCTGCCTCGCTCCTGCACTACTGAGTGAGCACTAGACAACACTAATCACAGAGGAATGATACTGAACAGGACTACATCACTGTGTGTTAAACAGAACCACATCATCACAATATAAAGAACATTACTCACCACATTATTGACAGCATGTTCCACATGATCAGCCATTGATGCTGTGAAGAGACCCTGGGTCACAGAAATAATCACAGAATCATGTAAAGTTAATGTTTTTATCTCTGACTGCTCTGTTCTTTGAGTGTAACCCTATTAACGTTCAGAAAACAGCACTTGTAGTACATACTGTGAAGGTTTGTGACGTATGTAAACAAACCACTTCTGTGGTGGTGATACAGTGACGGAGTCTGGACTTAGATATTACCTTATAAAAAAACCGCATGTTTTCAGATACCATTGTGTTTAGATGGTATCGTGATGGTATGTTAAACTCGTGGTATTATTCTGTTTTTTTATTTAACCGCACATAGCTGAGTAGTTCCTCAAATCTGACTCTGGGCGGAAATACTGACTAAATAAAGCAGCGATTAATTTCACAACAATGTCAATTTAACAGGCTAGTTAGCCGCTTGATTATCAACAGCTAAGGTTACAAGTGAACACTTTAAAACGAAACAGAGTCAGCCCTACATTTATACACCACTTCGTGTAAAATTATGAAAAAAAAAAACTGTTCAAATAACATAATTTAAAGATGAACGTCTGACAAACCTGGAGTCTGAATTCACATTGATAAAAGCCCTCAATACTGTGAAGCGAGACACAGTGAGACAGACCGGAAGCGCTGCGAGAGGACAAAAACTGTGTTTGTCATAATAAATGTTCATAAAAAAATCCAAGTTATTAAACTTTGCAGTAGAGTGCATAATAACAGGTAAACCTTAATCGACAACTAATTATATTGGATTTCCATAGAGCATTAACTGTGAGGGCGTTCACTCTAAGCAAACAAACAAACAAGCAAATGCAAATTAATTATTTACTCTTTTAACATTCAAAATATTTAATACTTACTGGGATTTGCCCCACCATGAATCTGTTGCTCTGGTTGGCAATGATTTAATTTTGAAAAAGATAAATAAATATACACAATTATAATTATTATTATTATTATTATTGGTGGTGGTGGTGGTGTAGGATAAAACTTTTATTTTGAAAACCAGAGCTACCGTTCAGTAGTGTTTATGCTCTGCGTATGGATAAGGTGTGTATAAATAACGTATAAGATATAAGGAAGAGAGGAATAGTCTAAAACAAAAGATTAATCAGACTGAGGAAAAAAAATGTAACCTCGGGGGTATATTGGTAACAATAGGAGAAGGGGTAAAAGATGCACATAAAGCAGTTGTGGAATGACTAAAAGATATAGGGATACACTCATTCACATCGTTCTCACAATACATCCCTTCACACTGGTGTTTTCCCCTCAACATTTAAAGGGGTCATATGATGTGATTTCAGTTTTTCTTTCGCTTTGGAGTGTTACAATCTCTTGGTCCATAAAGAAGATCTGTAAAGTTTCAAAGACTAAAGTCTCAAATCCAAAGAGATATTCTTTATCAAAGTTAAGACTCGTCAACACCCCCTAAAACAGCTCGTTCTAACATGCCCCACATGACTACATCACTATCTGGGAAGATTTGCATAACGCCACCCAGATGTTCATCCAAAGAAAGAAGGCGTAACTTTTATTCTCACTGTTGCTGCTGCTGACGAAGTAGTATCTCCCAAACCTTGCCTACTATTCTTCTACAAAAAGAGTACATACTTTTAGGGCATAGTATAAATAGGTGATTTGGTACGCAGTGGCTGTTTCTATAAAGTGGGGCAATTGCAACTTTGCAAGGACTGTCTGACGCTTCTGACTCAATGATTCAAACGCGAGTTTTCCGATCACAAATGCATACATGGTTTTATGTTTACGCAACGCATAAAAAGACAGTATAAGTCATTATAATCAGTAACTATGTCCCCACTGGATGCTACAAATGTCTTGTTGATTATGGGTTTTATTGGTTTTGTCTCATCGCGCTGGGTTTTTCAGAACGATGAGCTAAGTAAAAATCTACACATTTCAGAAAGGTGGGGCATAGAGGAGCAGCAATAATTTACATTATTTGGAAAATTGTGTGTTTTTTTCAACCAAGTCTTTGCCTTTCTCAAACAGAACAACCTTCTCTACTCTACAGCAACCAATCTGGTTTCAGAAGTGGACATTCAACTGAGTCTTGCAAGTGCGTATTTCTAATCTTCAATACTTATCTTGCTGGATCTGTCTGCTGCTTTTGACATGGTTAACCACCAGATCCTCCTGTCAACCCTACTGGAAAATGGCATCTCAGGAAATGCACGTCAGTGGTTTGAATCTTACCTCTCAGATAGATCCTTCAAGGTACCACAACATCTCACTACTGGGGTGCCTCAGGGCTCAGTTCTTGGACCACTTCTCTTCTCTGTCTACATGGCATCATTAGGTTCTGTCATTCAGAAACATGGCTTTTCATACCACTGATATGCTGATGACACTCAACTCTACCTCTCATTCCATCCTGATGATCCGACGGTAGCTATTCGCATCTCAGCTTGTCTAACAGACATTTCTTGCTGGATGAAGGACCATCACCTTCAACTCAACCTTGCCAAGACAGAACTGCTTTTGCAAACCCATCACTTCACCAAAATTTCACATTCCAGTTAGGCTCAACAACCATAACTCAAAAACAGCCAGAAACCTTGGAGTTATGATTGATGATCAGCTGACTTTCTCAGACCACATTGCTAAAACTGTCCGATCCTGCAGATTTGCTTTATTCAACATCAAGAAGATCAAGCCCTTTCTTTGGGAACATGCTGCACAACTCCTTGTTCAAGCTCTTGTTCTGTCCAGGCTGGACTATTGCAATGCTCTCTTGGCAGGTCTTCCAGCCAGTTCTATCAAACCTCTACAATTAATCCAGAACGCAGCAGCAAGATTAATTTTTAATGATCCGAAAAGAATACACGTCACACCTCTGTTTATCAATTTGCACTGGCTACCAACAGAGGTGTAAAATACTTGAGTAATTTTTCTTGATTACTGTACTTAAGTATTATTTTGTGGGATTTGTACTCTACTCAACTACAATTACTGACTACTTGCACTTTTAACTGCTAACATTTCTTAAGAAAACAATTGACTTTTTACTCCTTACAATCTTATTTCATCTTGAAAAGTACATTATATTTTTATTTTATTTTATGCACATTAAATATGGTAAAGAGAAGCTCAAACGTGTGTGCCTGATGTGAGAACTAATGATCACTGTTTTCATGCATCAAACACATATTTCTACTTCACTTATGACTTTCCTCAGGTAAATGAGGAACTATTCGTAACTGTTTTGTTGTACTCTCTATTCTAAAATTCATTTTAAACCTTTTAAATCAATTTTAATACATTCGCAAAGTTTAAATTCCGTGTTTTATTGTTGTGATTTTGTTATTTTTTTATTTTCTGTAAAGCACTTTGAATCACCACTGTGTATGAAATGTGCTATATAAATAAACTTGCCTTGCCTATAAATACCTTGCTAGGTGTCCTGCCTGAGGCAAACCGAGACATTTACATGTTGCTCTTTTGTTAATTTTGACTGCTTCTATTGTCCTCATTTGTAAGTCGCTTTGGATAAAAGTGTCTGCTAAATGACTAAATGTAAATGTAGAAAAGGAAGAAGTAGATGTTAATGTTGCTTTAAGTAAACGTGAAGTCAAAACTATAATTTTGGAAAATATTTTAAAGGATTGACAAGAAATATGAGATTCAGATAAGAAGGGGAGGCATTTATTTATTTAAATAAACGAAACATTAGTGGTAGAAACAGGAGGGAACTAGTCATAATAACAAGGATGAGACTGACAGGAGACTCAGCGCCTGATGGATCACTGGAACCTGGGAATCTGCTATAGGGAAGAGGTGCACAATTATTATTATTATTTTATAAGTCATTCTGAAGATAATATAGCCATATAGCTAACAAGAGCAAACGTACTGTAGGTGGCGGTATACATTTAGATTGTTATACGCCAAAAAACTAAAGAAGAAGAAAAAGAAGACGGCGGGTTGTGTGTATGTAATAATAACGATGGGTAATTTGGAGGCATGGTACATGGATGAGTCCAGCGAGGAACAGAAGCTGCCTCACAGACTGAAGCCGAACCAGCCCGTGACCCTCACACAGCTCGAGCAGATCGGAGTCTATTACTGGAAGGTTCGAGCACGAGTCACACACACACACACACACACACACACACACACACACACACACACACACACACAAATACTGCTCATGTGCCACGAGTGTCATGAGACGAGGAGCTCTGCACTTGGTGTGTATTACGGATCAGTGCAAACAGTGTCAAATATGCAACATCATGCTCCACCTTTACAAAAACATTACTGTCGGTTGTCGTGGTAAACATAGTTATTAGATGGCATTTAGACAGTTATGAACAATTTAGTTTTAATGCACCAACCCCGTTCAACAAGTATTGTGGAACCACAATTGTGTCCTTGTAACAGTTATTTCTTATTCAATGAAATAAAATACATTAGAATATGCAGGAAACGTAAAATTATATATATTTTTTTGCTAGTTGTCAAGGCACTGTTTCGTTTAAACATGGAGTTAATATAAGTAAATATTTGCTTTATAATAAAAATTAAATACTTATATGTATAGACTGGTGAACTATGTGTTTCCAGATCCCTACTATCACTACCACTCGCAAACCACACATCACACAATGTTGACAGCTCAATCTTAACAACCTGCGCACTTTGCCTATATCTGCTAATCACTGTTGGGAACGTTACTTTAAAAAAGTAATTAGTTATAGTTACAAACTACTTGTTCCAAAAAGTAACTGAGTTAGTAACTGAATTACTCTATAATAAAAGTAACTCGTTACCAGGGAAAGTAACTATTTGTGTTACTGTAAAAAAAAAAAAAAAAGTCGCTATATGTCAAAGAATTTTTTTTAGCAGTTTTCACAAGTCAGTTGAAATAAGTAGAACAGACAGGTGTTCGTACATAACTTTCGAGCAGGGCTGCCAACTTTTGAGTTCAGCTTAGAGTGAGATTCTGGGGGCGTGGCTTTGTTATGGGGGATGGGCTTATGGAGGGGCGTGGCTTGGAATGGAAAAAAATACAAACACAAAATCCTTGCATTAGCAGAAGTGTGGACAGCTGATACAAGCGTTCTTTTCTTTCCTTTTCCTGACACTTTAGATAACATCCTATAACAGAAAATTCAAATTTATCCATACTGACACCACCAAATATCAAATATCTGGACATGATTGATGAGTTGTGATTGATATAAATAAAATCATTTTAATATGGGATGTCGTTGACTTGACATTCTGTTCTTAGAAAACAATAATTAACATTTACTACATTAAGGCTGTCAAAATGGCTGAAAAACTAAATTCAAATTTTTTAATTGTATATTATCAAAATTATAATTATATTCGAATTTAAAATGCATTATTTCAGTTAGGGTGAAGAGAAGCTTTTTGCTTCTATCCTGATGCCACAAGAGGGCGCATCGAGCAAAATATTACTAATGCACGTTTAATAAATGCATTAGAATACATGACTATTAAGTGAATAATATTTTTTTTTAAATGTATAAACCAATTATAATTAAGTTGCTTAAACAACTATAAACAAAACAGCATCATGTATATGCATAGTTTAATACAGAGCGCGGAAAGCCAATCACAGAGTCCATTTTACATTTAAAAACATGAGATGCAGTGGGATGGAAAAAACCCACCATAAATTCTCGAGATAAGTTTTTAAAAAGTTAATTTTAATTTTACATGGCTTTCTAAATATCCGGCTCTCTTGTGAGAGACGCGAGTGTGCGAAATGCGTTCTATGTGAACAGCTTGATTTAGGTTTTGATGTAAACAACGTCTTCTCCACATTGTTGTTCTTTTTTTTCCACAATATTTTGAAAGAACGTCGCTGCAGCACTGCATCTAGTGGCTTTGACTGGAAAGGCTAAAAAGAAGATTATATTGCAATGAAACTTACATTGTCATCACATCTCGAGCTGCACTGATAAAGGCCAAAATATACTTGGGCCGTCTGCATCCACGCTGCAATATGTCATTTTCATCATCAATAGGGCTCGCGAACAGCTGCACACCCCGCCTGCGTGCAGGCAATTTATGAAACGTACAACAGTGCATGCACGAGGTGAATGATGAGACAGAAGTGGTACTGCATGTCGAGCTCATCCGCCTTTGGAAAGCTTGGAATGTGAAGTATACCCGGGCAGGGCCTTAAAGCAGCCTCCTAAACGCACACCTAAAAATCTGGATTTTTATTTAAAATTTTACGAATATTCGAAAATCTTTTTTTTTTTTTTTTTTGACAGCCCAACGTTACTAGGCATGTCCAGATACTGGTTTTTATGATAAAGTTGTGTAAAATAACTGCTCAATGCTGCTGCAACAAACAGCTCTGCTAATGCTAACTTAATTCTATATAAACTACAGTATATAACCGCAAAGGCCTATTAGTTACTAGCCTAAAATGGACGGAGACAAGAAGCGCCCTGTAACTCACTGACCTGCCAGCTTTCACAATTCACACAGTTCAGATGGGAGGGAGAACGGCTGACTACACAGTTTATGGGAATAAATTGTGTATTTCCCTCACAATTGTCACAAAAAAAAACTAACTAAACTGTCTGTCTGGTCTCTCTGCGAGTTGCTTTGCGAGATCATGCGGCGCAATTTTTTTCTTCACTGCTGCTCGAGTCTGTGTGAGAATATGGGGGTGTGGCGTGAGAGCGTGAGAATTGGGTCAATTGTGTGAGTCTCACGCTGAATGCGTGAGAGTTGGCAGCTATGCTTTCGAGATTTATTGCACATCAACAGACAGCAAAAGTTTTATCCTGCACTTCAAGTATTATCTTTGTAAGAAAAGCGTTTTTGGCCACTAGCTTTGTAGATGCGTGTGTCACACATTACATGCACGTTCTTGCCTTTGACTACAATGAATTTGAAGTAGTGCTTATATCTCCACCTTGAAAATGCCAACTTTTCATCGGATTGCTCCTGACTCGCCATTTCTCCTGCTGCTGCGAATCTGTGTAGCTGTTGCGTGTGTGTGATTGTGTGTGATTGTCGTGTGTGTAAAAACACTGGCTCTGATTGGCTACCATGAAACACATGACTCTGCCTTAGCCAATCATAATCGCTTATCTTGTTATTAACCCACCTGCTCACTCAGGGGTGAGCCAGGGGTGCGTTCGGATTGCATATTAAATCAATGCATAGTAACGCACCGCATTTAACGTTCAGTAACGTTAACGGCGTTGTAACGACGGGAAAAGTAATTAGTTAGATTACCCCGTTACTGAAAAAATAACGTCGTTACCTAACGCCGTTCTTTTAAACGCCGTTATTCCAAACACTGCTGCTAATACACTACTTTCTTTTTATATTGGTCTCTGGAATTGCCAGTCTGCTGTAAACAAAGCCGATTTCATTACTTCTATTATTAGTCATTCAAAGCTTAATCTCATGGCCCTAACAGAGACCTGGATCAAACCAGAGGACACTGCTACACCTGCAGCACTCTCCAATAATTTCTCATTTTCCCACTCCCCCCGTTTGACTGGAAGAGGTGGAGGTACTGGTCTGCTCATCTCTAATGATTGGAAATTTAATCCTTTACCATCTTTGGGTATCAACAGCTCCTTTGAGGCCCATTCAGTTACTGTTACCTACCCTCTTAAAATACATTTTGTAGTTGTCTATCGACCCCCGGGACCACTGGGTAACTTTTTGGATGAATTAGATGTGTTGCTCTCAACCTTTCCTGATGATGGTACTCCCCTAGTTATGTTTGGAGATTTCAACATCCACCTATATAAACCTCTGTATAGTAGTAGCTCCAGACAATTTTGATTGGGGGGGCAATGGGGGGTCCTGGTAATTTCAAAGGGGGTCTCATGAAAACCAACAAAAAATACAGTGGACATGGCTAATAGCTGCATATTACTGCTATTAAACAACAAAAACAACACAGCATATCAACTACTTTGTTTTTAATTAATCAATTGCAGTTTGCAAACAATCTGCTCAAACTTGAATTGCCATAGCCACACCCATGACAGAAAACAAAATAGTATTTATTCTCATACTCTCGCCACCTTTTGATTGCCCTACTATTGTCCAGTTTCCCCCTGTCCTCTTCTCTGCTCCTCTTACTCTCCAGTCTCCTCCTGGCATCTTCTCTCTTCTCTTCAGTCTCCACAGGTGTGATTTACTGCAACATATGAGTTTATAGTACACATGAGTAGGTTAGTATTTATGCTAAATACGGCAACACAATAGCAAGAGGTTCACCTAACTCACTTCACTCACCAATATTGACAGCTCTTTTGTCCAGTCTCCTCCTGTCTTCTTCTCTGCTCCTCTTTTGTCCAGTCTCCTCCTGTCTTCTCTCCATTCTCCACAGGTGTGATTTCCTGCAACAATTGTGTTTATAGCGCATTAAATAGAGTACAATTTTAACCTGTTAAAATATAACATAAGGAGTGTACTCGCCACTTAAAAGAGAACAATTTGCCTGTTGTTATGATTGGCTGCAAAGCGATCAATAACAACATCTACATCCATCTGTTTTGTTCTTCTTGAGCTGATTGCGAGCACAGCAAGATTGCTTGTTCGGACATCGCCACTTTTGTTTCTGAGGTAGGTTTTTAAACGCCGTAAGCAGGAAAAGCTCCTCTCACAAGCAGCTGTTGATACAGGCAGTGTCATGGAGATGCACACAAGTTTGTATAAATCAATGAAAGTCTCCTTGTATGGCCTCAATAGAATCAGCAAGTCATGGTGAGTGAGACCCCATTTTGGGATTTTTTTTCTGTCAATGAGGCGTTTCAGTTTATGTAGTTCTGCTGAAAGGTTGTCTTCTAATATGCCATAGTGCCTAGCCATGGGTTGAAGGGCATCTTGGTGCAGGAAGGTCTTGTGTTTGGTATTAATAGCTGCAACTCCTTTCATAATGTGGCAACTGTCAGCAGAGAAGCGCCTATTCAATTCACTGATTAAACGGTCAAGTACTGGGAAAAAACAGTGGATTTTGTAGTCTTCTGGTGTTTGCAGTATCTTTTTTCCTTGTGTGGCTACTGCTGACATGAAACTGCTGCAGGTGGGAGGGCTGTGTTATTTTCTTTTTGCCTGTTGGCGCTGCATGTCAGTGCCCACTCTCTCACACATGTCATTTGTGCCCTGCCACAAATGGGTCCATGTTTCACCATTGCGTTCTTCTTTGAGTGTGCCAATCAGTGCAAAGACCAGAGTGGCATATGCCAAATCTAAATCTGTGGCCTGTAGTTGGTCAGATAAAGTTTTTGTGAGCACAAATATTTTCTCCAGCATGTAGATTTGCAAAACAAACTGTGCATCAATCAAGCCATTTAGTGATCTAGTCTCAATGGCTCTATGGCTATTTGTTTGATTGCTGACTTCCTCAAGTGTGGCTAAGATGCTAGGGAGGGTTTGCTTTATTGCCCAAAGACTATAGTACTGACATGCCCATCTGGTATCTGACAGACGTTTTAATTCCACAGCTATTTTAGTGGGCTCAAGTTCTGTTTGTTTCTCCATGAACACTTTGTGAGTTACTGAACCAGAAAAAAAGTCGTAAAGTAGCTGAACTGTGGCAAAGCAGTCAGCAACTGGTTTTACATTATGGACACAGTCAACTAAAACCAAGTTTAATCTGTGTGCATGGCAGTAGATGTACACTGCATGTGGGACTTCTCTGTGGAATTTTTCCTGAACACCGTTGTTGCAGCCAGACATTACAGATGCCCCGTCGTAACATTGTCCAACACATGCATTTTTCTCTATATTGAATTTAGCCAATGCCTCTTTCACTGTCACAAGTAAAGACTCTGAATCCAAACCATCAGCTGGAACAAAATCAAGAAACTCTTCATAAATGTCATAATTGTGTATGTAGCTCAGAACAATAGATATTTGCTCTTCTTTGCTCACATCTTTTGTTTCATCCACCATTAAAGTAAAGTGCTTTCCCGGTTTAACTTCGTTTCTAACCTGTTCTCTCAAAATGCAGGCCATTATATCTATTAACTCGTTCTGAATGTCATGATGGACATATTTTGCATTACCTGGCCCAGTAGATAATTTATTGGATACAGTGCTATCAAACTTCCCCAGCAGATGTAACATTTCAAGGAAATTACCTCTGTTGGTGGACTGTTCATTCTCTCGGTGGCCTCTCTGACCAATGGTTTGACAAGCTGTAAAGTGCAGTGACTCAACAACTGCTCGCATGTAGATCCTGTTTTCTTTAACAATTTTCTTATGTCCATCGTCATGGAGGTGCATCAAAATCCTCGATCCGTTTTTCTCTCTCTCCTTAAATTCACACCACCCTTCCATTGCCACTTTGTAAGAAGCGCTGGCATTATGTTGCGCCAGTTTCTCTCCTCCTTTTATCAAGTTTTTAAACCCTTCCAGGGTGAAGCACTTTTCTGAGTTACCACCATATCCATGCACACTGTGAAAAAAATGACGACAGGCAAAACAAAAAGCAGCGTCTTTCGACACAGAATATTCAAGCCACTGGTACTGTTTGAACCACGACTAAAACCCCTTGATGCTAGCTGCCCCTGCGATCCAAAAGAATGACGCGGGTATGATTTTAGTTGAGGCTGTCTTGTTTTCTCGGCTGGGCCATGGCTTAAATCCCCCGTTAAATCCACTCCACCATCAGGATTCCCACCATCCGTGCCCGCTGTAGCGCTCGATGAGGCGCCATTTCTTTCCATCTGCTCACCTGTCTCCTCCGCCTCGGACTCAGGTCGCACCTCCTCATCCTCCAATTCCTTGGTGTCCTCTGTTTCTAAGATCAAGCAGGGCTCTCCCTCTCCACTGCAACGGGTATATTTTCACTCCTATTGCTATAATTTCCGTCTGCTCTCAATTTTTATTGAGGTATGACAAAGCGATCAATTTTTAGCTTCAAGCTATAGCTTTAACGTAGCAGCTCTTGCGGTCTTGCGGCAGCACCTTGAACGCTATTACGCAAGGCACAGCGACGTTTGTGGTGCGTCACAGTGATTCTTAAGTTTATACAGTCGTTGCCAAAAGTTTTGAGAATTACATAAATATTAGTTTTCAAAAGGTTTGCTGTGAAACTGCTTTTAGATCTTTGTTTCAGTTGTTTCTGTGATGTACTGAAATATAATTACAAGCACTTCATACGTTTCAAAGGCTTTTATCGACAATTACATGACATTTATGCAAAAAGTCAGTATTTGCAGTGTTGGCCCTTCTTTTTCAGGACCTCTGCAATTCGACTGGGCATGCTCTCAATCAACTTCTGGGCCAAATCCTGACTGATAGCAACCCATTCTTTCATAATAACTTCATGGAGTTTGTCAGAATTAGTGGGTTTTTGTTTGTCCACCTGCCTCTTGAGGATTGACCACAAGTTCTCAATGGGATTAAGATCTGGGGAGTTTCCAGGCCATGAACCCAAAATTTCAACATTCTGGTCCCCGAGCCACTTAGTTATCACTTTTACCTTATGGCACGGTGCTCCATCGTGCTGGAAAATGCATTGTTCTTCACCAAACTGTTGTTGGATTGTTGGAAGAAGTTGCTGTTGGAGGGTGTTTTGGTACCATTCTTTATTCATGGCTGTGTTTTTGGGCAGAATTGTGAGTGAGCCCACTCCCTTGGATGAGAAGCAATCCCACACATGAATGGTGTCAGGATGCTTTACTGTTGGCATGACACAGGACTGATGGTAGCGCTCACCTTTTCTTCTCCGGACAAGCCTTTTTCCAGATGCCCCAAACAATCGGAAAGGGGCTTCATCGGAGAATATGACTTTGTCCCAGTCCTCAGCAGTCCATTCACTATACTTTCTCCAGAAGATCAATCTGTCCCTGAAGTTTTTTGGAGAGAAGTGGCTTCTTTGCTGCCCTTCTTGACACCAGGCCATCTTGAGACGATCCTGGCGCTTGCTGGACTTTTTCTTGGATGTCCTGAAGCCTTCTTTACAAGAATTGAACCTCTTTCCTTGAAGTTCTTGATGATCCTATAAATTGTTGATTTAGGTGCAATCTTAGTAGCCACAATATCCTTGCCTGTGAAGCCATTTTTATGCAACGCAATGATGGCTGCACGCGTTTCTTTGCAGGTCACCATGGTTAGAAATGGAAGAACAATGATTTCAAGCATCACCCTCCTTTTAACATGTCAAGTCTGCCATTCTAACCCAATCAGCCTGACATAATGATCTCCAGCCTTGTGCTCTTCAACATTCTCACCTGAGTTTACAAGACGATTACTGAAATGATCTCAGCAGGTCCTTTAATGACAGCAATGAAATGCAGTGGAAAGGTTTTTTTGGGATTAAGTTAATTTTCATGGCAAAGAAGGACTATGCAATTCATCTGATCACTCTTCATTACATTCTGGAGTATATGCAAATTGCTATTATAAAAACTTAAGCAGCAACTTTTCCAATTTTCAATTTATGTAATTCTCAAAACTTTTGGCCACGACCGTACACATACACACACATATATATGTATATACACACACATTATATTTATATATACACATTTTATATATATATATATATATATATATATATATATATATATATATATATATATAT